>NC_056739.1:39102427-39292427 GCF_019279795.1 Protopterus annectens
TGTCTTTAGAATCAGTGGCAATTTTGTTTTCATAACTAGCTGAGGCTGACCACGGAGTTCCTCCAATCGTGGGATTTTACTCTTTTTTTTGCAACAGCTTCTTCCTTCTGTTGTAGAGTTTGTTTATAGCACGGGACCACCAGACTTGCTTCCTTTTTTTGAAATATAGCATCTTGGTTCTGTTAGGGATTGCATGATCCATGCACTCATGTAAGTGCCTATAAAGTGCAATTGTATACAATTCAGCAGCTGTATCTCTACTGTCCATCAGCATGAGTGTTGTAAGGTTTGCCACTTTTGTCTTAAGAAGTGTGAAGTTGGCTTTGGAGAATTTTTTTACAGTGGTTTCTCTAATGGGAGGTGGGGGTGGAATGTGGACGTCTAGGGTGATTTGCTTGTGGTCGGATCTGACCAACGAGGAATTGACCTCTGGTGTGGAACACCGGTTGCCCATGTTGGTAATGACCAGGTTTAGGATATTGCTGCCCCTGGTGGGGGTGTGGATAAGCTGATCCAAGGCATTGGAATTTATAAATTCCAGAAAACGTTGAGCACAAGAGTTGGTACATGAGTAGTTTTCCCAGTTAATGGTGGGGTAGTTGAAATTGCCCATTATTAGGGTGTTAGGTTGTACCCTAATATTTTCTAGTGTATCAAGAAATGAGGAGTGGGAATCCAGGGGCATGGTGGGGGATCTGTAGCAAGCTACAATTTGCATTGCAGTCTTGCCCCGAGTTAGTTGCACTTGGATAATCTCAATCGCACTGATAATCAGTGGTGTAAAAGCAAAACAGAGCATTTTCTCTACATTTATTAATATACATTCGTATGGAAATATTTTAGCAAAGTGTGGCTGCTTAATAAGAGATGAATAATGTTTTGAAGTAAAAACAAATTGTTCAGTTATATAAATGCAAATGGAGAAATCTTTTTTTTTTTTTTTTTTTTTTTAAGTGAATACAAAGATGTGTGAAGGTTTTTCAGTAGATTTTATGAGCTCTTGGGCTCTAAATGTGTTCCCTGACATCCCAGCTTTGGGTTACTGACATTGATGCCAGAGAAATCCGCCAGGGATGGAGTGACAGGAATGACTAATTAATGTGAACTAGCAATCCAAGGGGAAGGAGTGTCACCTACGGGATGGGCCAGGTTTACAGCTCCATACAACAGGTACTATAGGGCTGGAAAGCCAAGTATAGTGTTTGTATTCTAGCTGAATATAGGTGTGTGGAAGCATGCATCAGTTTAAACATCACTGCAGTAGCATGCTGTATCATGTTCACCAGCCTAAAGGAGGATGGCTGTAGTTGCAAAGAATAACTCCCAAGCTGGGAGGACAGCTGTAGGTGCAAAGAATAACTCTCAACCTGGGAGGATGGCTGTAGGTGCAAAGAATAACTCCCAACCTGTTATGTCAAGAGGTTTGATAAGCGATGCATACAAATAATAGATGTGATGTAGCTTCCATCAGGTCGAAATTCAAAATTAGTTTACAAGAACTTCTACATATGCATTGCATTCTAGTCATTGAAGCTAGCACAGAAACATTAAATGTGTATAATTTATATTCCTTATAACCTCTTTTTAAAACTTACATAGATTGTACCATGCATTTCTACAAACAGAACTATAAATTAACCTTAACACTCTCTGCTTGGCATATTCTGACTTATTTATATCAAAATCAAACTTTTTGCACAAATTCAAAGCCATTGTTACTAATGAAACATTTAGAACCTTACAATCACATTTAACCCTAGAAGAGTTTGTGTATCTCTCTGGGTTCTTCAGTGGTCTACCACAGGTAGAAATTTAACATGACTGCTTACATCAAGCATTTCATTTTCCTTTTGAGATAGTTCTTGATGCATTACAACTTCATTTGAAGACATCAGTTGAGGAATCTCTCCATGAATCTCTTGACTTTCACAGTTTTCACACTCTCTATTTACTTGGACTATGACACTTTTGGTTGTTCATCATTCTTTATTTTTAGTTTCAATTTGACTGTCTTGCATAAATGCCTGTGATTCCTTCTGGCCATGGCATTTGTCCAAATCCTCAGCTTTTTTCTAACTCAGTTTACAGATCTTCTGAACTTAGCATGTGACTCGTATTCCAGACATGTCACTCTTATTTTACATTTGCTCAAAATTATGTTGTCTTAATATAAGATATACCTTCCTAAATGTACATCAAATATACTCAGTTTAAAGATTTGTTCATCTAGATTATCAGACAGAAATCCTGGTCTGAATATAGTACTAATAAAACTTTAACATGTGGCATTCTTGAGACCACTTTTCAATTGAAGCAAGGGATAATGTGGAAATAAGGGTAGAACTTGGCTAGGCTTGTAAGAGCCCTAGGGTTATTAGCCTAGTTCTTTTCCATTACATTCCAATGTTTAACATACTTGACAATGTATCATTCAATTTAAAGAAAAGCTTATAGGTTCATAGGTAGGTACTAGGCTATCTACCCAAGGGCATTTATAAGCCTAGCCAGAGTGTGTCAGCTTTCGCCACCCCACTGATTAATTAACTGAGCCTCTGTCAAGCAGAGACAATTAAGTGATCCCAGGGGTGTATTTTCTGTTACCCATCCACTCGTCAAGGTTTCTCTTGAAGAGTGTTTATGAGGGGCTTTGCGTAATGTAGATAGGCATTTTGTTCCAAAGCATGGGGAGTCTCTGTGACAGGAATCTATCCCTCCAGCATGTTCTATTTATTGTTGTGGCGAGGTTTAGCTCACTGGAGCACATTGCTCGCAGTGACTTGGATTTCTTTAGGTGGAGCATGGCCATCAATTCTGAGTTGGACATGGCTTTGTAAGTCAGGCAGAGATCACCTCTGAGTAAACGATATGCCACTGAGTACAGCCAGAGTTTTTTCAGTCGGTCTGCATAGGACATATGCTTGAGACCAGTAATTCTCGTGGTGAGGTACTTTTGTGGTCTTTCCAGCTATTGGAAGTTTCTTGCGAGGTACATCCCAAATGGGGCATTGTACTCTATGATGGGTCTGATGAGTGATGAGTAGAAGGGCACTATAACCTTTTAGTTATGTACTCACCATAACTTCAGATGTTTGGGATCCATCTCGCCTACATTCTGACTGATGGGTTCGGAGCCGATCCCTCGGCTCCGACTCGGCACGCTTATGCCAAAGAGCGAAGTCTCTTATTGGCTGAGCTTACTATATCCCAGGATGCACCACTACCAGTCCCCCAGATCTAGTTTGTCCGCATACATGCACACATGCACGCACTGCTTATATAACATCGTCAGATGAAACAAGATAAAACAGTAGAACTCAAAACCGTTCAATCTCTTCTGATCTCCAAGGCAGGGGAAGGAGGGTGGGTATTAGGAATGTAGGCGAGATGGATCCCAAACATCTGAAGTTATGGTGAGTACATAGCTAAAAGATGTTATGTGATCCTATCTCGCCTACATTCTGACTGATGGGACAGCGTCCTAGCACCTGAATCCTGGGTGGCTCACTGGAAAACACTCCTGAGTACCGTGGAACCAAATGATGCTCGCCCTTTAGATGCCACATCCAATTTATAGTGGGAAATGAAAGTGTGCGGGTTGGACCAAGTAGCCGCAGCACAAATCTCAGAAATAGCGAGCTTGGAATGAAAGGCAATAGAAGTAGCCATAGCTCTGGTAGAGTGAGCTTTGATAGATGTTGTAAGTTGCTTATTTGAAGAGGAATAAGCCTGAGTTATACAATCTCTAATCCATTTGGAGATAGTAGCTTTAGTGATGGTTTTACCCAATTTATTGTCTGAAAAGGACACAAACAACTGGCCTGATTTTCGAATTTGCTGAGTCCTGTCTAGATAGAAGCGCAACTGCCTGGGAACATCCAATTTATGGAGGATGTACTCCGCTTCGTTGGAGAATTTTGGAAAGAAAACTGGTAGCTCTAGAGATTGTTGGAGACAGAGATTAGAACAAACCTTTGGGACAAAAGATGGGTTAAGTGATACTCTATCCTTGTGAAAAATCAAGTACGGTGGTTTGATAGATAGGGCTTGAAGCTCTGAAACTCTTCTTGCAGAGGTAATTGCAACTAAGAAGGCAGTTTTCCAAGACAGATATTTTAACTCACATGTAGCAGCCGGTTCGAAAGGGGAAGATGTTAAGGCACGAAGTACCAAATCAAGATCCCACGGAGGCGCAGGATGAAAAACTGGGGGTCTTAACAGCCCAGCACCTTTAATGAAAGTTTTGCATAATCTGCTGCTCATCAACGGTGGATCCATGGATTCGTGAAATTTAGAGATAGCTGCCAGTTGGACTTTAATAGTAGAGACTGAAGATCCTTGATTAAACAAGGATGTTAAGAATTTCAAAACCTCTGGAATCGGGGCAGTGATAGGGTCTAAGCCCCTGAGTTGAGCCCAGATAGCAAACCTCTTCCACTTACTGAGGTACAATTTCTTAGTGGTGGGTTTGTGGGCCGAAGATAAAATGTGAATAACTTCCGGGTCTAAGGTGTGATTTCTGACTAAAGTCGGAAGTGGAGGAGCCAAGCTGTCAATTTCAAAGTGTGAAGGGACTGGTGTTGTCGTCCCGACTGATGAATCAGCAGATCCGGAGTTAGATCTAAAACCAAGGATCGTCCACAGCATGTTTCTTCAGGTAGGAAACCATACCTGACGAGGCCAGTACGGAGCAATTAGTATCATTGTGGACCCCAATTGAGAAGCTTTCTGAATGACTTTGGGGAGAAGTGGAACCGGAGGAAATGCATAAAGTAGCCCTGTTGGCCAAGGTTGTGCTAGAGCATCCATAGCTGCCTCCCCCTGACGTGGAGTCAAGGAGAAGAACCTTTTGCACTTTGTGTTTTGTGGTGTTGCAAACAGGTCGCAGCACGGTGTCCCCCATCTTCTGAAAACCTGAGCTGCTACTGTTTCGTTCAGGCACCACTCGTGAGGAGAGAGAATTGTCCTGCTTAATCTGTCTGCCAATATATTGGATTTCCCTGGAATGTGGGTCGCTACCAAGAAACGGTTGGTAGCTACAGCCCATTCCCACACCCTCATGGCCTCTCTGCAAAGCGGGTAAGATCTGGTCCCTCCTTGTTTGTTTAGATACCAGACCACCGACATGTTGTCTGTGTGGATAGCGATAATGCCTTGAGGGAGAAACTTGTGGAGGGCCTGTAGGGACAGAAGTACAGCCCTCATTTCCAATACATTGATATGGAGAAAGGTTTCGTCTGGAAGCCAGGAACCCTGAACTAACCTGCCCAGACAATGCCCCCCCCACCCTGTCTGGGAGGCATCCGTCGTCAGGGTGGCCACCGGAGGGGGGATAACAAAAGGTCTTCCCTGATTCAGATTGGACGGCTGAAGCCACCAGCGGAGGTCCCATTTGCATGTTTCTGTAATCATAATGGGGTGATTGAGGGGGAGATTCTGAAAGGACCATTGAGTCGATAACAGCCACTGAAGAATCCTCATGTGCAATCTTGCCAGTGGAACTAGGAGAACCGTGGCAGACATCGAACCTAAAAGTTGCAGGACCATCCTGGCTGGGGCTTTGGATCTTGAAAGCAGGGCTTGAACTTGACCTTGTAAAGTTTGAATCCTTTCGGTAGGAAGAAAGACGCACATCAATTTTGAGTCTATCTCTGCTCCTATGAACCTTATGCGCTGAGAGGGCAGCAAGACAGACTTTGACCAATTGAATGTAATTCCCAGGGTAGCACCCAGGGAGATGGTGGCTTTGAGGTTGTCCATTAGTAGATGCCTGGAGGTGGCAGTCAGGAGCCAGTCATCCAGATAGGGAAACACTTGGAATCCAAGACTCCTCAGGTGAGCAGTCACTACTGCCAAACACTTGGTGAACACCCTGGGGGCTGTGGTGAGACCAAAGGGCAGTGCACAAAATTGGAAATGACTGTCTCCCAGGCTGAAGCGCAGATACTTCCTGGGCGCCCGATGTATCGGTATGTGATAATAGGCGTCCTTGAGATCTATGGAGCACATCCAAACATCCTTCTCCAACAATGGGAGAATGGATTGTAAAGTGACCATTGAATTTGGATTTCATGACGGATTGGTTTAGTCTGCTGAGATCCAATATTGGTCTCAGGTCCCCTGTCTTTTTTGGCACTAAAAAGAACCTTGAGTAATTTCCGGATCCGATCTGGTCTGTGGGGACCGGTTGGATGACTCCTTTTTCTAGCAGCTTTGATGCTTCTGCGGCTGCAATTTCCCTTTGACTGGGTGGTGGGTCCGGGATTTTTTTGGACGGTGGGGGTGAGTGTGTGAAGGGGATGGTGTAACCTCCGGCAATAATCCGAAGCACCCATCTGTCCTGAGTGATAGACTCCCAGGCGTTTAGGTGCTTGGCAAAAAGGCACCCGACTGGCTCCGGAGCAGCACAGCCGGGCAATCCCTCATGAAGTGTGGGAGGCTGAAGAGCCACGAAAGGACTCGCGGTCTCCAGTGTTGCGGGGGCCTCTGCCGCCTCTGGGACGGCGTCTCCCAGAAAAATTTCCCCGTCCTCTGCCTCTGGAAGGGGAATCTTCCTGCTGTTGAGGAAAAAACTTACGTGATTTGCGGAACCACATCTTCCCTCCTCCTTTAGCCTTGGGATAAGGCCGAAAGGGAGTGGAATAACGTGCACCTACGGCAGATAAAGTTTTTCCCTCTTGCTCACAGCGGGTAAGAGTGTCTTTAACCTTAGGTCCAAACAAAGAGGACCCATCAAAGGGAGCGTCGGCGAAGGAAGACTTGAAGGCCTCCGCAAAATGACACAAACGGAGCCAGGCTTGTCTCCGTGAGAGCCACGCCTGTGCCTGCCGCTCTACCCGCCCCTTCGGCCGCATATGAAATGAGCCTCATGGACGAGTTAGAAATCGAGGTAAGGATAGCCAACTGAGAGCTAACCGACTGGGCTAGCTGCTCAGGTAGGTTACCCGAGAGGGAATCTGACAGCTCCTTGACCAGATCCCTCTGTAGCCTGGTAAAATGTGCCAAATAATTCAGGGACCTTAGTGTAAAGGCCGCTGAAGTCAGGGTGCGCTTCCCGTAGCGGTCCATGCTCCTAGACTCCTTATTAGGAGGATGGACGGACGTTGAAGCCTCTGCCACGTCCTGTTGTGTAGCAGATGTCACCACCATGGCATCTACAGCCACGCCTTTAGTCAAGAACTCCTTCTCGGGTGGGGCAGACAAAAATTTGTTAGGGCGAGAAGGCACTGGTTCCACGGTATCTGGATGTTCCCACGCCCTCCGACAAACCAAATCCAGGAGCTCGTCGAAGGGCGGAGACACCCAGGAGGCGGAGGGCTGAGCCCCAAAGGCCTTGAGAAGCACTGACTCATCAGCAGAGGGGGGTTTGGATATCCAGCCGCCTCGTTGTTTGAGGATCTCTAAAATGTCAGCAAATGAGACATCATCCGAGGACGACTTCGGGGACCCTTCTGCATCATCAAGATCAGTGTCCGATGTAAGAGACTTGGGGGAGTCCACGTGCTTCCTCTTGCACGATCTCTTCCTTGGGGGTTCCTCTGAAGAGAACTCCGAAGAACCCTCAGGAGGAGGGGAACCCCCAGTGGGGGTAACCTCAGGCCCCGGGGCTCCACTGCCTAAGGACAGGGGAACTGCCAAAGACCCAGTCTCCACGCCCAGGGAAGGTGCCGGTAAAGCTGGAGAGATGGCCGAAGAAGACTTGGCCAAGGCACTCCTCATAGCTCTGAAAGCCGGACCCCCAGAATCCTGGGAGTGTCCGGTCCCCGGAGCCATGATAGCAGACGGAAGTCCCGCAGCCGAAGCACCGAGAGGGAGGCTCGGAACCGACAGCATAGGTCCCGAAACGTCACCCCCGGGTCCAGTCGAAGAAGTCCGTGTGCCAAACTCGGACCCAAAGGCCGGGGTTGGAGTAAGGGTCGGAGCCGACCCTAGGATCTCCACCGGCTCCAACAGCACCTGCTCTGACGGAGCCGAAGCGGTCGGAGGAGGAATGGCAATGACATGGGCATGGGCTGTCGGCTCCGAAGCCAACTGGGTCGGAGCCGAAACAAATTTTTGAAAGACTGGGGACTGGAACAGTCTTTGGAGCACCCTGTCTATGTCCGAATCTGACATCCTCGATGACCTAGAGGATACTGAACGGGTTCGAGTTGGCCTCTCCAATGGCCCCAAGGGGCTAGGGGACCGGCTCCGAGGCGACTCGATGACTATCGGCGCCGAAAGAATACCCAAACTAGTTTCCATCGGTGCCGAGGAGGACTTAGGCGCCGAGGAGGAAGTGTCTGAGCGGACAACCTTCATCGGCTCCGAGACCAGTGGAGCCGATGAAGGTGACCCGCCTCTCGATGCCCCAGCCATCGGCTCCGAAGCCAGAGGAGTCGAGACTGGTGGCATCGAGGCAGACCGTTCCGCCCTCGGCTCCGAAGTCCTTGGAGCCGAAGGAGAAGCCTGCCTATGTCTTTTGGCGGTCGGATCCGACGGACTGGTCGGAGCCGACGCCCTTTTCTTTTTAGCAGGAGAAGGAGAGGATGCTAAAGCTTCTTCAAAAGAGGGTTTTATAAGGCCTTTCAAAATCAGTTTATTTTTCCTCTCTTGGAGGACCCTCGAGGAAAAAGCGTGACAAACGCTGCAGGACTCCTGTAAATGTTTGGCGCCCAAACAATACACACAGAGAGAGTGGTCATCTGTGATAGACATTTTAAAGCTGCACTTAGTGCACTTCTTAAAGCCCGAAGGCCTAGGAGCCTGAGACATTATTAGCAACAAATTTAACAACAATTACAGAAAGACACACTTTTTTTTTTTTTTTTTAAACTGTCACTACAATAATTAGCTTGCAGTCGCCGATTAAGGTAGCCTGTCCGACAACAACAGAAAGGAAAAATTAACTAAAGGGATCCAAACCCCTTAGGATTTGAAGCAATTGACTGACAGGAAAAAACCCTACAACTGAAAGGGCCTCTAGTCAGAACCAATACGTCAACCACACACAAATTTCACAGAAAAAAATAACCAGTCACACACAAAAAGTACAGTATAGCTGTTAAAACAGCTGTTTGTTAAGGAATTAGCAACTTTCTGACAGAAAAGTTAGTGAAAAGACACTACTTAGCTCAGCCAGCTCGAGACCACGTCTTTGCTAGTTAGCGGCAAACGAGATCTGGGGGACTGGTAGTGGTGCATCCTGGGATATAGTAAGCTCAGCCAATAAGAGACTTCGCTCTTTGGCATAAGCGTGCCGAGTCGGAGCCGAGGGATCGGCTCCGAACCCATCAGTCAGAATGTAGGCGAGATAGGATCACATAACATCTCTTTATTTCTAGATGCAAACCCTTTAGTAATTAGAAGGGCCACATAGAAGGATTTCCTAACTACTTTGGCAATATGATTGTCAAAGGAGAGATTACTATCTACGTGGGTCCCCAGATCTCTTATTACCTCTTCTGTATTAAGGGGGCTGCCACCTATGTGGTAATTCGTGGGTGTTTTGTTTTTCCCAAATGGGATGACTATGCATTTTTTGGCATTTAGCTTGAGGCCATGACTTTGTCACCAGGTGTCCGTCTCAGTAAGCTTATCTCTTATTTCAAAGACACAATGTTTTCCGGTCAGGTCTACATTCTCTGACTTTGAAACATTTTCATAATGTAATTATGTATCATATTCATTTTTATAATATAATTATGTATCATATTTTGCAAGCATCATCTCTTTATTTCCATCTACACAAAAAAGCTGGAAATCATTCTTAATTATATCCTTCAAATGTACCCTTTAATTTCTCTGTTAAATACCTATTACATACATTATCATGTGTTTGTTGTATTAATCGATTATCTACTCATTTGTGATGCTTCATTACAACTTCCCTCAAATACCCTCAACCAGCCAAACAGGCAAACTTTTGCCTGTTATACTGGCCGTAAGACAGTATGTGTTCTGTACCCTGTTTATGCCCTCACAGAACGTTTTCATTTTAACACGCTTCTTCTGCTGCTAGTTCAGTTCAATTTTCTTTCCAGTTTGTTATCTACTGATGGCTTTTGAGTTTCACCAACAATGTTCACCCAGTCTCACATATTTATGCACAATTATTGTTTCACATAGACTTCACGATCAGTTAGTTTACTCCACATCGAGGCTCTGTTAATCTTTCATCTTACATTCACCTTCACAAAAATGATTCCATGTATTTGCTTTTTGTTCCAGCCTAAGTGACCCTGGTCAGCCAATGATTTTCCCTCCATCTCCCTACCAGCATCCCAACAGAAGTAAAGGAGGCATTAATACCTTATATTTGCACTTTCTTTAAACATGCTGACTGCATCTGCGCAGTCTGTGAAGCACAACAAAAGCACCAGCGTTTTTACATCATTTTTTTCATCCATTACGGCAGGGTAAACACCATCACCCATCACTCAAAGGGCCAAAAACTGAACTGCCATCGTACAATTACCACCTTTAACTACTCGTTCCGTCTACCCAATCAGCTATTTCATAACTTTCTTCACCTACCTCTCTACTATTCACATTCCGACACTTAATATCCTGCATTCTCTTCTGCTATACTTATTTGGCTTTCATATTCCAAAACCCGGCAGGCAAAATTAAATTCCTTAATTATCTAGGGTTTAAGGCCCATAGCAATATCACTAGCATTGCAGTAAATATTTAATACATGTTTTATTTCCACGTCTTTAACATAAACATACCCCACAGCATTCAGTTGTAAGCCTTATGCTCCCCCCCCCCGAATACAGTCTGCCCACTAAAATAATAGTTATTAATCTGTTGCAGTGCATGGAGTGCAGTAATTACACTCCGATATTGGGAAAAAGACAAACCAGTTAAGTGCTTCGTGTGAGACTCTATGTTAACAATTGTTAAGTACACCCCAACACTGTTAAGATTGGATCTCAAACTAAGGAAATCGCAGTGCCGGCCAGCAAATTATAGTGGCAGAAATCAAATAAACTTTGTTTCTGCTGATGTCTATTCCTACAATCTGTCCCAGACTTTTTGTAAAACTCTTTCCCTGATGTGTCTTGCTGTCTCTTTGACATAACTTGCTATGAAGACCAGCAAAACATCTTCACTTTTTTTCTATTTTTTTCTATAATTAGTAGTAAATGGTGGATAAACTTCTATGCAATGCAAAGAATTATGCCTGAATCTCCAATCATAAAGTGATTATTATGTGTTCTCAGTATGGATGTCAAGCTTCACCTCTTGAGCTTTGCTCTCAAGGTGAATTTCTTGGCATCTGTCTCTACCACATAATAAATCAGTTACGATTGGACACCAGATCATAATCCTCTATATAACTTATTGCTAGCATGTAAAGGGCCAGCTTTAGTTTTCATTAATAGAAAATAATTTTCCAACAATTACTATAAACCTAAAATGAACTAACATCAGCAAACTATCATGTTAACCAACAAAACAACGAATGGTGCTCTAGTTTCCCATTTTAATGCTTTCTTACTCGTCATCAACTGTCCTTTTAGGCACATTATTTCATTTTTGCATTTTATGTATATTACATACCTGGTTAAACATCGCCAAATGACAGTATTGACTGCAGTCAAGATAAATTTAATATGGCAAATAAAACTTTAACATACAAATATTAGCAATAATGTTCTTATGATTCTCTTACTGTGCTACATAATTTTTAATGTGGACCATTACATTTACTTCCCAAATTACACACAAATATGACTAAACTTCCTTAGACACCATGGCCTTTTTGCAGATATTAGAAGAATAACAATCTTTTTATTTGGGGAAGAAAAGATTTATAACAATTTATCCCCATTGCGCAAAATTAAACACAAATGAAACCATTGTGGAATGTCTAAACTGTGCTACATGCAATAGTCTTACCTTATTTGTGATAACATATGAAATAATTACAGAGAAAAACATATACAAGAAAAAAAGTTCACCTTTATGGCAAACTCAATAAATGGCATAGTTTAATCATACATTTTCACCCTCATTTGGTGCGCTACCAGCATCTATTTATCACCCAGTCTTCTTCAGTACTTTCATTTCCACCCAACCTCCATTTCATGTTGCACTCATTAGCTCACCATTTTGCACAAGAAGTCATTGCTGCAGAATTTTGAATTTTCTCTGTTAAGCTCACTTTTTCCACTGACTTATTTTCTGTTTATCTTGCTCTATCAGCTTCTCTCAGTTCAATCCTTTTCCATTTGATACGTTTCAACTTGCTGAGTCTCAGTTGCAGTTATATTATTATTTTTTTCAATCACCTCAGCATGATTACCAAACAGCAACACTTTCTCATTCAAAACACTTTCAATGTTGTAAGGAATTAAACCTTAAACTTCATATGCTTATGGTTAAATTTCCTCATCACATCAAATATGAATGGCTCCTTAAAGTCATCTTTGCATTATACTGTTCCCCAAACATTGTTCTTCCTGCGACCCCTAATTTTCTGCCTGTTTACCATGGCTTCCATAACACTTGCAACAACCAGTCAAAAACGCAGTCAGTACTGGAATGGGCTCTTCATTTCTGACCTCCCTTTCAGGCAGTGGTAAATACTTCACTGATGCAATGCTCAAAAAGTCTATATTAAAACAAGTCTCTTCCACCTTTTCCTTCCAATATTACCTTAGATGTAATTGTCATGCTTTGTCTTTCAGGACAGTAACATGCAAACTAATACTATCAAGCTCAGTAACTGTCCATCTGTCTGGGTAACTGGCTCCATTGGTGATTTGGCTGCAACAGGATTTCTTCAGAAAGTACAGTTTTGTACCTACCATAAATGTAGATGTTCGAAGATCCACATTGCTGCAGTCCTAACACTTGGGTAGTCCGCTGTCCCAGTCGGCCCGAATACCAAAGTATATGGCTGACGTCGGTCAAGGCGCATTAGTCTGACGTCAGGACGTCAGGGTACAAATGCGCATGACCGACGTCATATCCTCAGTCTTTTCTTGCCCCAGATGTCAGAAGACCCTAAAAGATAAGGCTAAAACCAAAAACACCACACACTCCTGCACCAAATATATATACAATATATACAAATTGACAAGAGTATAACCTCACCCACACAACCACCCCTAAACACAGAGGGGAAGGAGGGAGGGTAAACTGGACTGCAGCAATGTGGATCCTCGAACATCTACATTTATGGTAGGTACAAAACTGTACTATGTTCTTCATACCACATTGCTGCAGTCCTAACACTTGGGTAGAATCCCAAAGCAGAGGTAAGGGAGGCTGGCAAATCATAAGGAAGCAGGAGCTGACAACATGCCCTGCAAAATAGCCGTGGCAAAACCAGCCCTAGATTTAGAGTAGAGAGGAAGGTGGTAATGCTTAGAGAAAGTATGCACTGAACTCCAAGTAGCTGCCTCCAAAATATCCTTAGTTGCCACCCCTTAGAAATGCTGTTGAAGTGGCAGTAGCCCTAGTGGAATGAGGCCTAATCCCAGCTGGAATCTCCTTGCCATGATGGGAATAACAAAATGCAATGCAAAACCCAATCCACTTAGAAATAGTTTGTTTTGACACAGGCTTGCCCTGAGAACTCAAAGCAAAAGAAACAAACAACTGCTGAGACTGCCTAAAATCCTTAGTCCTGCTTAAATAATAACGAACTGCCTGTGTACATCTAAAGTGTGCAAAATCTTTTCCCCTTATTTTGGGGATCTGCATAAAAGGTAGGCAAATGAATAGTTTGGTTTAAAGCCACACTAGAAACCACTTTAGGCATAAAGGAAGGATTAGTACGTAAAGATACCCTATCCTTATGAAAAATCAGGAAAGGCTCAACGCCATAAGGGCCTGCAATTCAGACACCCTTCTTGCAGATGTAATGGCTAACAAAAAGCAGTCTTCCATGACAAATATTTCAATTCAGCAGTAGCTGCAGGCTCAAAAGGTTGTAGAGTGAGTTTCTCCAACACAAAATTGAGGTCCCAAGCAGGAGTAGGAGCTCTACGTGGGGGTCTTATATTCTTTGCCCCTCTAAGAAATTGCTTGAACAAAGGATGAGAAAACAATGGTGGGTCACAATCATAGTGAGCTGAAATTGCTGCAGCATGAATCTTAATGGAAGAGAAAGACAAACCTTTGTCCAATAACTCAGTAAGATATTGAAGAGCCACACTCAAATTTGGCTCAGAAACATCCAAATCCTTTGCTGCACACCAAAATAAAAATCTCTTCCATTTTCCTGCGTACACTGTCCTTGTACTAGGTCTTCTGGCTTCCATAATCACATTCAAAACTTGTTGAGGAAGCTGAGACCTGCTATGGTTCAAAACAGAATATGCCAAGCTGTTAGATGAAGAGAGTGAAGCTTGACATTGAGCAGATGCCCGTCCTTCTGAGACAATAGGTGTGGAATCAAAGGTAAGGGCCATGGAGGCTTCCTTACCAGACTCCTCAGCAATGGGTACCAGTGCTGCCGAGGCCAATCTGGAGCTATTAAAATCATCCTTGGCTTGTCTTGTCTGACCTTTAGAAGTACCTTTGGGAGGAGAGGCAGAGGTGGAAAGGCATACACATGAAGATTTTTCCAACTGAAAGAAAGAGCATCCACTTTCCAGGCTGTGTGATGAAACCTTTTCGTGCAAAACTTTGGCAGCTGGTGGTTTAGTGGAGAAGCGAACAGATCTATGTCTGGAGTTCCCCATGACACTGTCAATGTCTGAAATACATGAAGATCCAGTTTCCACTCGTGGGGATCCATGATTTGCCTGCTTAACACATCTGCTAAGGAGTTCTGTGCTCCTGGCAGAAACCTTGCTTGAAGATTCAGCTGCAAGCTTAACGCAGTCTCCCACAAAATCATTGCTTGCCTGCATAGAGGATAAGAATGTGTTCCCCTTGTTTGTTGATGTACCACATGACAGTTGTGTTGTCTGTTAGAATCAACACCTGCCCTGGAAGAAGTAAATCCTTGAAAGCCAGTAATGCAAACTGGACTGCTAACATCTCCTTCATGTTGATATGTAGATGCTGCAGTCTGGCAGGCCACTTGTCTTGTATCCACTTTCCATTCAGATGAGCTCCCCAAGCTGTGTCTGAGGCATCTGTCGTTAGAATCTGACTCGCCTCTGGCCGGGTCACAGAGAGTCCCTTGTTTAGGTGACATTCCTGAGCCCACCACAAAAATTCCTTTTGAATGCAAGGTATTATTTGAATGACAGTGTCCAAATCCTGGCAGTGCTGTGTCCATACATTTTGAGATACCATTGTAGCTTCCTCATATGCAGTTTGGCATTGGGAAGTACCAGAATACAAGATGCCATGAACCCTAAGGCTTGAAGGACTGTCCTTGCAGTCAGCCCGGACTGATGAGATAGTTGATGGAAGTAAAGAGAAAGATTCTTTTGTTTGTCCGGGGTTAAAAAAGGCCATCTGGGTTGCTGTATTCAGTCTCACACCCAGAAAGCACATGTCTTGAGAGGGTACTAGACTGGACTTTATTTCGTTCACAGAATACCCTAGGCATCTTAGCACTGCTATCACATATTCCAAATGCTGAAGAAGCACGTCCCTTCCTTGAGCCAGAATCAGGCAATCGTCCAAATAAGGATATATTTGTATTCCTTTTAGCCTGAAGAAAGCTATCACTGGAGCCAGAACCTTTGTGAATACTCTGGGCGCAGTAGATAAGCCAAAGGGCAATGCAGAGAACTGATAATGAGAATTCCCAGCTCGAAAACGCAGATACTTCCTGCAAATTAGTCTGATAGGAACATGAAGGTAAGCTTCCTTGAGATCCAAAGTTACCATCCAGTGATCTTTGCCCAGCAGAGGTAAAAGCTGTTGTAACGTCAACATTTTGAACTTGGTAATGTCCAGATAAGTGTTGAGGATAGACAGATCCAAAATTGGTCTCCACGTGTTCCCCTTTTTTGGTACTAGGAACAGGCGAGAATAAAATCCTAGGCCCCTTTCTGGCACAGGAACCGGCTGAATGGCCCCTATTTGGAGCAACAGAGAAATTTGCTTGTGAGCCTCTTTCCTTTGTTGAGGAGGAATGTCTGGCATGCCTTTGAAAGGAGGCAAGGTATGGAAATAAAACCTGTAACCGTGGTGAATGATATCCAATACCCATCTGTCTTGGGTAATTAAACTCCAGTTTTCTTTGAAAAGTGCCAACCTTCCTCCCAAAGGTGCTGCCAGACGAGAAGATTCTGGCAGCTGAAAAGGCAGGTCATTGTGTCTGTTTACGAAAGGACTGACCCCTGCCCTCACCAGAAGACTGAGCAGGTGAACTCCTGTTCTAGGCCTAAAAGAACCTTGAGCTCTGCCTCTACCACGTCTAGACCTACCCCTAGACTGGGAATCATAAGCAGGATATGTCCACCCCTTGGTAGGCCAATTTCTACTAAACTTCGGAGGCTGAACCTGCAAAAATTCTTTAACAGTCTGCATAGACTTAGCCTTGTCTTCCATTTTCTTTAGAACTGCTTCCACAGGCGAACCAAACAACACATCAGATTGTAAAGGAGCATCTAAAATCCTTGTTTTCACATGCTCAGCTAAATTCTGATCCCTCAACCAGGCGTGCCTGCGAAGAACCGAACCAGTGGCAGCCACCCTCGAAGAGGCCTGCACAGCATCAAAACCACATTGCAAAGAATGCTTACCCACCTGTTCAGAAACATGAACTAAATCCTGCAACTCTTTACACTCAATACCTTCCGCCAAAGCATCTACCTTAGACTTTAATTGTGAAAGGAGATAATTTTGGTATTTCAACATGTGAAACTGGCAATTCAAAGCTCTCATGGCCAAAGTGGAAGAAGTATACACTTTCTTTCCCCATCTATCCAAAGCCCTAGCCTCTTTATCTGGAGGAACAGGATTTTTAACAACAGAAGCCTTAACACCTTTAGGCCCCTGTGAAACAGTTTCTGGGTCTGCCCTAGGACTCTTAAAAGATACTTATGAGCTTCAGGCACCCTATAATATCTATCCGGTTTAACTGGAGCAGGAGGCAAAGAGTCAGGGTTCAGAGAAGCCTCTGCAAAACATCCTCTACCACATCTAGAACAGGAGGTATAGCTAAAGGCCTATGCTGGGGTAGAAACAAAATTCCCTAAGCCTTTTCCTGGAATCAGAGAAATCCTGACCTTCCCATTTAAAATGCTCCCTCATGGAATGAAGAGTCTCTGAAAATGAAAAATCCTCAGGAGGAGAAGCAGAAGGAGTAGAATCATCTACATCAGAATCAGAGTAAGGGGAATACTCCTGCAAGTCTTCAGCCGAAGACTCATAAGCATCCGAACACTGCTCAAAACTCCCAAGCTCAGGTTCCACCCTAGGCCTCTTATCAGGAGGGGGCATAGAACCTCTAATCATTGTAATCAAATCTTCTGCCACCTTAAGCATATGCTTCTTAGGTACAGACCCTGAAGAACTAGGGGTAACTCCTGAAACAAAACCTGGCCTGCCCCTGGGAGAAGCCTTGGAAACAGCAGGGGAGGGCCTAACCACCTTAGGAAGGGAGGGAAGAACAGCTACCTGAGAAGCCCCTTCCGCCTGGCCTACCTCCTGAGAGGTCACATCTTGCAGTAATAAAGTCTCTCCCTGGGATTCCAAAGAAATTTCTGGCTGAACCCCTGGCTCCACCGAGCCCTCTAAAGAACCGGCGTCCGGGACGGACGGTTCTTCCAGCCTAGGCTTTGCTGTTTTGTCCTTGCGCTTTTTGACGAAGCGGCGCCGGAGCATCCGGCGGCATTTTATAATTACACCGCTTCCCAAAACTAACCTGGCACAATCTAATCTTCTCTTTATAGTGCGTTTGTTAAATCTAGCACAAGAGCGACAGCCAACAACGTCGTGCTCAGGCCCTAAGCAAGGTATACACAAGGTATGGTAATCCCTATGAGGTATCTGTTTCCCACAAGAAATACAGTTATTCACTTTTTCTGACATCCGGTAAAATACTGAGGCAAGAAAAAACCAAAATAATCCCCAACGGGGTACTTAGCCAACTTGGATTCGGTCTGAAACTCCGACTTCGGAAAATCTCAGAACGCCAACCTGCACTTGCAAAACTGCTTCTGCATCGGACCATGCGGCAAAAAAGACTGAGGATATGACGTCGGTCATGCGCATTTGTACCCTGACGTCCTGACGTCAGACTAATGCGCCTTGACCGACGTCAGCCATATACTTTGGTATTCGGGCCGACTGGGACAGCGGACTACCCAAGTGTTAGGACTACAGCAATGTGGTATGAAGAACATCCATTGATCCCAAAAAGAAACTCATTTAAATACCTTACTGAATTGATCATGTCCGTAACACTATGTGAGCCTGTGTTTCTTGTTTTTTGATGAAGTTTTTGGCTGCACTTTTACATGCTGGTTGTTTGATGTTTATTTGTGATACGGGTGTCAAGAAATCCACCTAAAACTCAAGTGGTATCCATGTCAAGAGCACATCACACACTGATTAATGATCACAGGGCTATAAAGAAAAACAACACAGTAGCAAGCGTTAAATAAATATTGAGTCAGGTAACTCAAAAAAACAGTTTTGACAGTCATTACAGCCTCATCAGTTTAAACAAACAGCAATCTACATTCCATTTACGTAATCGTCCAGCCGTGATGAAATCATGATCACTTAAAAATATATAAAAAAATAAAATGACACAAAAGTACATTATAATTAGTAGCTAATATTTTTTCAGTCGTGTTTTCATTAGAAATATTACAAAAAATATATCACAAAAATATGTATAAATACATGAAATAGGGTCATGTCATTATACAAAATAAAGTGTTAACAAGTAGTGCACATCTCATTTTACATTAATTCATTACTATACCTACATCATTATCTCAAAACTGATTAGATTATTAGACATGATAAACTCACATTTCATGTGAAATTAATTTGCATTCTTTAGACCAGGAGGAAACAAAGTCCAAGTATTAATAATCCAAAATAACATGTTTCTACGCATTAGATAATGAACCATAAATTCAAAAGATCCCGAGAAAGGTAAAAACTCAGTCTTAGTGTGTTAAGGTGTGTTTATATAATGCATTCATTATTTTTATTATTTTATCTATTTATTTATTTTTACATCTGATATTCCTTAGATGTTCCCTATACTCAGATGGAATGGCTTGCATGTTTTGCAAACATAGAATAGTCCACAAACACATTTCACTAGATAAACCAGCCAATCAGTTTTGCAAGTAATGTATGAATTATAAACCCTACGCGAGTTTTATTAAAAAAAAGTGGACACATTGCAGTGTCCACCCAGAGAAAGTACAGTTGTGTAAGTAAGTGTAACTTAACACTAGATGCTCAAATAATCAGTGTTGCAGTAGCCGTAGTTACATGCCCCTGCAAAGGTCAGCTTCCAAACCTTCAGGGCACCTTCCATGAATGCAAGCCATTAGTCAGCTCAAGCTGAGCTGACTAACAGACAGGTTTGGGTGCCAAGCCTTTCAGAGCTTTCATGCCAACTGAGAGGGAAAGAAGCTAAAGCCTGAGTGGACATTTGTTGGAGCAACAAAAAACACGTGTCCACACCATGGGATAAAAAGCACATAACGTAAACAATGAAAGAGGGAGCTACTACTGTAGCAGTGTTCATTCAGATACCTACTGCTATGGTAGGTTTCCTTACACAACTGTACTGTGTTCATCACATTGATCACTTCTGCAGTAGCCGTGGCTATATGGGTGGATTACCACAGTGTAGAATGCCTGGGAGGTGGCAAGGGAATGGTCAAGGAGCCCCCGGACAATGTTCCCACCAAAGCCTGGCCTAGACCTGGACAAGGAGTCAAGCTTCTAGTACTTTCTAAATGTACATACACAGGAACAAGGTGCTGCTTCTAGAATGCTATTAGACTCTAACCCTTCCAAAAAGCCATAGATGAAGCTAAGGCCCTGGCAGAGTGTGCCTTGCAACTGCCTGGAATGATTTTGCCATGGTGGGTATAACAACAGGTAATAGCTTGAGACAATCATTTGGAAATAGTCTGCTTTGACACAGGTTGTCCTTTCTTCTTACATTCACAAGAAATGAACAACTGATCAGAATTTCTGAAAGATTTTGTTCTGTCAAGATGGTACCTGAGTTATCCGTGGACATCCAAGAGAAGAAATATCCTTTTTCTTCCTCATTTTGTGTTCAGGGAAGAACACAGTGAGGTAGATAGCCTGGCTTAAAGTAAACTTGGATACCACTTTAGGCATAAAAGAAGGATTATTTCTCAAAGAAATCCTGTCTATGTGAAAAATGAGATAGGGTGGCCCATCATAAGAAATTGCAACTCAGATACCCTTCTTCCAGAAGTCACAGCAATCAGTAAATCTGTTTTCCATGCTATGATTCTCAAGTCAGCCAGATTAGCTGGTTCAAATGGACCACGTGTTAGCTTCTCTAACAGAACCTTAAGATCCGAAAGAAGGGCCACTGGTTTTCATGGAGTTCTCTTATGCAATAGCCTTTTCAAAAAATGTTGAAATGAAAATGCCTTGAAAGAGGGTGGTCCATGGGCAAACATGCTGAAATGCTGCAAAATGAACTTTGATAGATGAGTAATACATGCTATAGGAAAGTAACACACATACACACAAATACTGTAAAACCAGGGAAAAACTAGCCCTGAACAGGAGGTGGCAATGCTGGTGGCACCAATTAGAAACCCTTTTCCATTTGCTAACGTATGATTTTCTAGTAGCGGCTTTCTTACCTCCATTAGTTCCTGCTGCACGTTGTCAGTAAACAGGTGCCTAAAAGCTATTATGACCCCAACATCCAGACAGTAGCTGAAGTTGCTTGGGGTTGCAGTGTGTCAAAACCCTTATCCTTGTGTGAGTAGATCCAGTCTGTGAGGAAGGTTGTGGTAGTTGCCCTGGCCATTTCCAAAAGAAAGGAGAACCACAGTTGCCTGGCCCAGAAGGAAGTCAACACAGTGATCTTGGGAATACCTTTTGAATCTTCCAAAGTACCCTGGGTATCAGTGGAAAGGGTGGAAGAGCATACAGGAACATTCCTATCCAAGGGAAAGAAAAGGCATCTGTCTTCCAGGCCTTCTTGCATGGAGTCTTGGAGCAAAATTTTGCCAGCTGATTGTTCAAAGAGGCAAAAAGGCCTACTTGATGAACTTCCCACAGATCAATCAACTATTAGAAGACCCCCCACCATCTAGTCTCCATTCATGAGGGTCTGTATTTGTCTTGCTCAGTTTGTTTGCCACTCAGTTTTGCTCTGACAGAAAGTAGGATGTCTGTAGAGTGAGACTGTGATGTAAGGTTATATCCCATGCTAACATGGCTAATCTGTAGAGGGAGTAAAATCTGGTTCTCCCTCCTTGCTTGTTTATGTACCATATCATTGTGATACTATGGGCGGCCACGGTGGTGCAGCAGTTAGCGTTGCCACCTCACAGCAAGAGGTTCTCCGGTTCAAATCTCAGCTGGGGTGCCTTCTGTGTGGAGTCTGCATGTCCTCCCTGTGGTCGTGTGGGTTTACTCCGGGTGCTCCGGTTTCCTCCCACATCCCAAAGACATGCTGTAGGTGGATTGGACACTCTAAATTGGCCCTAGGTGTGAGTGTGTGTTGTGCCTTCTGTGGAAGGTTGGGCGCCGGGCTGGCAACTCGACACCGTAAAACTCCACTGCCAATCAACAGCGGACAGGTGATCTGCTGTGGTGACCCCTAACTGGGAAAAGCCGAAAGAAGAAGAAGAAGAAGATCGTTGTGATTTTATCTGTTACAGCTTGATGTGGTCCTGCAGACCACAGGTGATTCAGAGAACTGAATGCCTTGATAATGACAAGCATTTCTTTTAAGCTGGAGTTTAAGTTTATGTGCTTGTGTCTGTCTGTTGTCCCAGACAGCTTGCACTTTTATCTCCCTTGACACTGCTTCCCAAGCAAAGTCTGCAGTGTCTGTGGAGACTGATTGTTTTGCAGGAGGAGGGGAGAAGGAGAGACCTGAATTCAGGGATACTTGATGTCTCCACCAAGTGACTCCTCTTCTCACAAATCCCAGAACTAGAATCTTGAAAAGATAACAAGTGCTGATGCTGGGAACAAAGACACTTTGGATACTATTGTATCTTTGTAACGTGTGGTCCTGCCAGAGATATCATCAGACTTACAGATGCTATGAGGCCTAGAATCCTTAAGTATTCCCTCACAGTGACTGACGTCTGAGTGGATTAAAAAGATCTAAACACAGATCCCTTAGCAACACAAGTGAGTAAACTTCAAAAAGGGATTAAAAGTAACTTTTCCAATTAAAACACAGTAAAAAACCCTTTAAAACACTTTATTAGCTCCAAAAGTAATATAAACAGAATTTCTCCTCAGAAAAAAAAAAACAGTTTTAGAATGTTAAAGCTAACTTTTAAACTGTCACAAACAACAAATGTGATCTCTGATAAAGGGTGCAGTAAAGTCATGTAACAGTCAATAAACATGCATATCCCTAACTTAAAATATACCTTCTTACACAGAAAAGGAGAGTTTAAACAATAGAATAATACGTGGAAGGTATTTCCCCAAAGGGAACTTATCTAGCCAGCAATGGAACAGCACAAGCCAATCATCAAACTCCACAGAGGAGCACTCCCTTCGTTGGCAGGGAAGCTTTGAAGTGCTTGGTGACCAAACTCATCTTTTAGCCGGCTCAGCTCTAGCTGTCTATGGCTTGGACATGTGGAAGGTGAAGAGAAGCTTTGGAAATGGGCCTGCTCTTATATTATAAGAGGATATAACCCATACAGTTAAGCCTACTGCCGCAGTTATCAATGTGATACACATCTTCCCTTACGCTTTGCAGAGGCTCTAATTTTCGTCTTTCCTACTGCTTTATGATTGTTGACATATTCAGAAAAATGTTGTTTCTTCTAAAATGGGAACTCACTTCTTGTTGGTAATACAGTGTTTAGAAATCTGCATATTTAGTAATAAATCTAATCTGTGTAGGTTCACTGTTTCTTTCACGCTTATGTTAGGCCAGAGTATCCAGATGCTCTATGGAGGCTATGTTTTTCATAGCCCCTTCTATAGTGCTCTCAAAAATCTGTGTTTGACCTCACTAGGCAATGTTTGATATCCACCTTCCTAGGAACAAATTCTTATCCACAGAAATGAAGATTTAGGAACATTTGATTTCATGCGCTTCGAGTGATGGTTATCAGAATGTAAAAGAGACCTTTTCAAAAAAGGTTTCCTATATAGTGAAGTGATCATAATCTCATCTTCAGCTAGTCATAGATACATCCCAAAAATCTATTGTAAACCTCTCAGCCGTATACATAAAATTAATACCAATATCCATGACAATCAATCGCACATCCATTTAATCCCAAAGAGAGAGCTGTACAAGTACGAGCTTTGGAAATTCGGCAGATGGTGCTTCTCCTCAGATCCAGACAGAAACAAAGAAGGGAAGACAGAAACCTTGACTGAAGGCACCTGAGAAGTATCTGAAACAGCACAACAGGCCTAAAATTCTTTATAATTTGGTGTCGGCCCAGAATTCTCTTTTTGGTGGTACAGGTTCATGTCATTGTTGCATACTTCACTAACAAAAGTTTCCTGCCGAACTCGGAATAATAATATATTGGCACAAGAGATCTGGTTTTATATAACTGCTTATTTGTCACAGAAGGTAATTATGAATAAATAAAGAGAACTGTTGTCAACTCCTAAGTTTTACAAAAGGTGCATTTTGACTATACAGGAATGTTTTCAGTTAAATGCCATTCTTATGATTCCCTGAAGTTATAATAGTTATATTTACAAAGACTAAATCCAAATTAAATTATAAACCAGAAAGATGGTTATCAGCCCCCTTCACCTTTTCTCATCTGATACCTTCCCGAGCATTACTACCTCACAGGTCAGAAGTGTGCTGGAAGACCATGTACTTAGTCCAAGAAGATCACATTTACTTCCTGGAATAGCTGTAATACCAGGATTATAACATTACATGCTGTAACAATGAATGCAGACTGCACAACAAGCCCTGGAGCTGACATTTTATTTGAAACAGACTGGAATTGAATGGCAATGAATAATGACCAAGCCTATCGCTTTCTGCAGACATTTTGTAAATATTTATTTCTGAACCTTGCATTCCCTTATCTCTGAGTGACATCCATATGGAGCACCATCTGGTGTGTCTTAACAACAACTGAAGAAACCACTGTGTTCTCTCTTTATTACCTACATTTTACTAGCTCTACTGCTGACGGTGCAGGACAGATGACAAATGTACTGTGTGCACTATGAATTTACAAGACTACTTGTCAAAGTCAACAGAGGGTGATCGGTACAAATCAAAATAGAAACTAGCTGCAGTTACTGTGTAAATGGACTAGTGTGGACAAATGTACCTTCAACAAATACAAATACTCACCGTCTGAAACTGTATAAAGATTACTTCACTGTATTTTAAAATGTAATTTGCAGAGCAGTACTATACAATCACTAGCGGCTGGACCAGAAAAGTTTAAGGCAGAGCCTGAAAAGTATTTCTAAAGCAGCTAAATTATAAATATCCATGACTGCACTGTGGTGATATAGAAAAAAAATCAAAGCTCAACTAATACTGCATGCTTCCTAGGCAGAGGACAGTAAACTTTGAGGAAACAGGCTTCATGAATAAAATGTGAAAGAATCATATGGAAGCAAATACATCCACATCCTGCAGTGTGTTTCTTTATCCAGGAAGAATAAATGTCACTGCTCAGGAAACAAATAAATATTTAAAGTAGTAAGCAAAATAGAGTTTTGCCAGAAAAGATAATCTATGACATATTACATTTGTGGTGAGCTGGGAAAGAACAAATGCAAGCAAATGTTGCCATTAAGAGTTGAAACTGCCTTGTGGCTACCTTGGCAATATTAAATGTGTTCTGAAATGTCTGAAGCTTAAAACCTGGCAATATTGACACACTGAGCCATTAGTGAACAATGAGTCATAAAACAGTACTGGCAGAGAGTATAAATGGGCTCAACCCAGATTGAATGGTTAGATTAACAAAATGCAAAACTGGAAGAAAAAAAAATCTTAGACTATGTGTACAAACCAGTGACAGCTAAGACAAACCTTCCTGATGTGAGAGCAAGTTGTTTCACTTCAGCATAGGCCACCCCCACTCAAGCTTGTGTTCCTGTGGATATCAGTGGCTGACCAACACTTTTCCCCTTATAATATTTAAAATACACACTTCACAACCTCTTGGATTAAAAATTCTTAATAGCTGAGAGGTGTGAGTAACAGAAAAGGTTGAATACTCATTTAGATGAAATGTTTTTGAAGGTGTAAAATAAGGAAAGAATATACAGATGAGGGATTTGTGTGAATCACTTATGATTGAATTAAAGTTTTAAACAAGGGTACATAAGGAGGAGTGAGCAGGGAAATTAATATTTGACTGAAAAGGTGGTGGTTGTAAAGATGTGCATAACTGCATTTAGCAGTTAGTGTGCAGGTGTTGACAGGTTAGGGTTAGACTAAGGGTTAGGTAAGGGGTTAGATTTATTGTTGTGCATGTTTGATGTGTTTACTTTGTGTATTTTTGTCTGTAGTATTACTGTTTGTACCTTGGAAACAAGGGAGAAAGTGAGGGAAATGCAGCACTCATCTTCCTGTTCTCTGAACCTGACTTCCATGTCAGGAAGCTGCCGATCATTTAGATACAATGTCCCAAGCACTCATCGACTATCTTGCAACATTTAGATTCAATGTCCTAAGCACTGATCGACTATCTTGCAACATTTATCTCTTTTTCTCCTGTACCTACCTCCAACATAAAAAAAGCTCTTAACTAAACTTAAGCCCACCAGATTAGCAGCAGACAACCTCCCAAGTGAATACCTACAAATCGCAGCTGATGCTCTGGCCTACCCAGTATCCATCTTGATTAACCGATCTCTGTCAGAAAGTTATGTTCCCACACTGTGGAAAGTATCACATATAATTCCCCTTCACAAAGTCGGACCCTCCACAGAACTAACCAATTACCGCCCCATAGCTATTCTCTCTCCACTCTCCAAAATACTAGAGAGATGCATACACTCTCAGGTCTCAGACTACCTCCTTACTAACAACCTCCTTTCCAATACTCAGCATGGTTTCCGACCAAACCATAGCACCACCACTGCCTTACTCTCCTTTACTAACACTATCCTTCAGCATAAAAACAATGGCTATCTCTCCTCTGCTACTTTCCTAGACCTATCTAAAGCATTTGACATGGTCCCACACAAACAACTTATCTCTGTCCTCAATAACCTATCCTTCTCACAATCAGTCACCAACTGGTTTCAGAGTTACCTGTCTGACCGCCAACAATCCGTTGTATGGCAAAATGACATATCTCCCCAACTACCTGTCTCCATATGGGTTCCCCAAGGATCCATCCTTGGACCCCTACTCTTCTCTGTTTTCACTAATAATCTAGCCTCTGCCACCACACATGGCACACTCATACAATATGCAGATGACTCGACCATCATCTGCTCAGCCCAGTCCCTACCCAAACTGCAAAAAGTCACACAGGAAGCCTTTTCCTCTGTTTAAACTTGGTTATCCAATGCCCAATTATTACTCAACCCAAACAAAACTAAACTACTCATCTTCCAACCCACCAAACATACTCAAAACAACTCTCATTTTAACATCACAGCAAAATACAACACCACTATATACCCAACTGAACACACCAAATTGCTAGGAGTGGAAATAGACAAACTAAACTTTGACATTCACATATCCATGACCATAAAAAAAGTCCCCAAAAAACTAGGAGCGTTATATAGAAATAAGCATCTTCTCACCAAAGCAGCAACGATTTCAATAGCAAATTCCCACCTTATCACCACCCTACTTTATGCCTCTCCAATATATACCAACCTAAGGCAATGCGATCTAAACAAGCTAGAGACCTGCTACAACAAAATTGCCAAATTCGCCACAGGGACATCCTACCGTAGTCACCACTGTCTCTCACTTGCTGAACTGGGCTGGCTTGAACTCCCTCACCTCCTTCAATGGTATCACCTCTCACTCGCCCACAAACTAGTAAACCATCCACTAAATGTCCCATCCCTCCAGAATCTACTCCAACCCTATCGCACCACCAGACCACTAAGATCCAGCAACACAAATCACTTGCAGATCACTAAAGCCAATAACTCTGCTGGTGAAGCACTATTCTCTTGCACCATAGCCAAATTATGGAACTTCCTCCCACCCACAATTACCTCCATACCATCATGCACCCACTTCAAAACTTTACTAAAAGCTCACCTAAAAACATGCTGGCTATGCCCTTGCAACTCCCACTCTAATATCACCCACCCCATCCAACCACTACCTTTCTTTCCACTCCACTAACTACCTTGATTATAGCAAGCTCAGATGCTCATAAGCCTAGTACTTATACAGCAGGAACTTCTTATTTTAACATTTGTTAATGTCTGTTATGTACTTCACAGATAAAGATTCTAGTTGTCTACTGATGTACTATGTTCTTCATGTGTAAATATGTTGTAAGTAATTGCTATGTAAATTGTTAATCGCCATGTAATCCAATGTAACTACTGTCTGTTTATTTTAACTGTGGAGCTTTTCTCCCCGGGCCTCCGCTGAAAATGGACCTACGTCCAATCGGACACTCCCAGTCAACAAATATAACTAAATAAATAAAATAAATAAATAAATTTAGATTCAATGTCCTAAGCACTGATCCACTATCTTGCAACAAACAGTAGAGTTCCTATTCTTGAAGCCAAAGGTGCGGAGCCTTACTGGAAAATTAATAAGTCACAGAAGACTTGAACTGCGTTCTCTTACAATCACTAGTAGCCCCAAATTGACACCGCAGAGGAAATGGGCCAGATGGCTGAGCATTGAGCACATCTGAGAGGACTCAAGCTGGACAGGGCAAGATACACCACGACAATGGGCAAAATCGGTCGGTCTTGACAATATCCCTGGACGCATCTTAGATGGTATGAAGCACAATTTAGCCACATCTGTAACAACACTGTCAGTCTCATCCACACCTCTAACAACACTGTTCAGTCTCAGCCACACCCCTAAAACACTGTTCAGTCTCAGCCACACCCCTAAAACACTGTTCAGTCTCAGCCACACCCCCAACAACACTGTTCGGTCTCAGCCTCCATACAGGTTTTGTACTAAGCAAATGGAAAACAACTACAGTCAGTCCCCTGCATATGGGAGGCCCTTCCACAGACCCATAAGTCTCACCAGCCTCATATGCAAAGTCATGGAAAGACTTATCATGGAATTAATCAGTCAGAACATAGGGAACCTCCAGTCACTGGAACCATCTCAGTTTAGATTCATCAAGGGTGGGTCATGCTTATGTGACCTGGTGGATTGTTTTAAAAAGGTCACCAAACCAATGGATGAAGACAAAATGGTACACGCCACCCACCTTGACCTGGCCAAAGCTTTTGACGCAATTCCCCACTTAGGCCCAATCCAGGCCTGCTGAATCTAGCTTTGTTTGTATAACTTGAGCACTAATCCAGGCATTCTTTAAAGTATTCAATTGTATTTATTACTGCTTGGTAGTAACATGATTAAAGTGTAGCTATCATTCTAAGTCTTTTGGATTAAGCACTTGGGCTTCAGACCAGTTGTTTTACATTAGGAAGGTTTGTGGCCTGCACTGTGGTGGCAGGACAGGTAGCTTACATCCTTCTAAGTTGGGAACTGCTGATTGAGGGCTCAGTGTCTGTTATTCTAAAAGTGTATTAGTTCTGATTTAAGCACTTGGGCTTCAGGCCAGTTATTTTACATTAAGAAGGTTCGTGGTCTGCACTCTTGTGGGAGGAGAGGCTGGACTCTGCCCTTCTGAGCTGGGAATTTCTGGTTAAAGGCTTATAGTGCCTGCATATCTGAACTGTTTCTTACTGAAAATGGTACACCTTGTTTGCTGTAGCATAGACTAGATTCAGGCCTGCTGAATCTAGCTTTGTTGTATGCTTGTTGTTTGTTTGCTTGTTATTTCCCTGAAACGCTAATTTCACCTAAAATGTGGCTTTTCAGTGCTTCTGTGGATCCCTAGTGATATCTGCATTGCTTACTGTACTTATTTCATTGTTTCACTTGAAAGAGAGTTACTGTTTGTCGTTTTTGCATTTAAGTTACCTGTAACACATTGCATTTAAGTTACCTGGCACTTGCTCACTAAGTCAGCACTAAAAAATTAAAAGCACTACACCCTCACAAACTCCCCTTGAGTATCTTGTTCCCCATTGGCCCTTTTTTTCAATTATAAAGGAATTCCCAATACTATTCTAGCATGTCCAAAGCTCAGTTGTCAATCTCCTCTCCGGTCCAGCTGGTGAATCTGGGAATCTTGAGGGAATGTTACAACTGCCTCATGTACACAGACAACCCTCTCCTCCTCCCAACAAATTCCAACACATGTGAGAGATGCAACCATATAGCCAAACTGGAGGCTAAGCTCTCTCAACTCAGTACTGGCGTAACCAGTCAGGAGGAGAAGGAAACCACACTCACTACAATTCCAGTCTCACATAGACCTACCACGACAGCAAACCAAACACATAAACACACAAAAACATACTCAGAGGCCCTAAATAAAAATCTGCCTAAGCAGCAGTGACCTCCAAAGCAGACACCCAAGCAACCGCTACCCCAAAACAAAACACGTGCAACACATAGCTCACAAAGCCAGTGTGCCAAACAGTCACAGCCCTTATGGCTAAACAACACACCTGATACACTTGTAATAGGTGACTCTATCGTCAGGGACACTGACGTCCCACTCACCAGGCTGAACAAGGAGAAGGTCATGGTGAGCTGCCTGTCGGGCGCTAGGATCCACCACATAACGCAAGCACTCAGGTCACTCCAAGGCAAGTACAAATATGACTCAGTCATTGTCCATGCTGGTGTGAATGACCTGAGACGTACCTCCCTGGACTACATGAAAAGAGACATAGAGGAGCTCTCTGAGCATGTAGTCCAGGCCGGTATGATGCTGACCTTGAGTATCATCTTACCCTCACCAAGAATCATGCCACAATATGAAGACAAGAGGATCAATTTCAACAATTGGCTTAAGTATTGGTGTCATTCAAAGGGGATCCAATGTCTGTCAGCCTGGGATGACATGCTCGACAAGCCACGATGCTTCGCTAGGGACGGCTTGCACCTGTCACCCCTGGGCTTTCGGATATTGGCAAAGGCTCTTGCTACCCCCATAGTGCCTTTTTTAGGCAAGGCTCAAAAGACAAACCCACCTCCATAGGTATCACAAGGGATAAGAAACTAAGAGTAATGCTACTCAACGCCAGAAGTCTAAACCTCAAGATGCACGCACTCAAAACTCTCCTTAGCATGGAGAACATTGATATCTGTGCAGTAACAGAAACCTGGTTCAAGGCTCCCGAGAGCACCCCAGCACTACCAGGTTATACCTCATACCATGCTTTTCGGCCCCAAAACTTGGACCGAACCACAAAAGGAGGGGGAGTATCAGTATTCGTCAAAGATACCCACACCTCCAGGTTGGTGGCACAGCATGAAGCATCAGAGACTATCCATGTGCAACTAACAGTGGGTAAAACTTCCTTCCAGTTTATAGCCTGCTACACACCACCCTCCCAAACCCAGGAACCCCACTCGGCCTTCCTGAGAACACTGTAAAATATGAAGGTCTCTCCAAACACCATTATATTGGGCGACTTCAACTACCCAAACATAGACTGGGAGCATTACTCTAGCTCCAACACCCTAGCCCAAAGGTTCCTAGAATTTACAAACTCAAATGCTATGGAACAACTTGTTACCACTCCCACAAGAGGGGAAAACATACTGGACCTGATCATCACCAACATGGGGACTCTATGCTCCAGACCAGAAGTGTATCACTCACTGGTAAGATCAAACCATAAACTAATCTCACTGGATATTCACATCCCGACCCCACCCCCTGCCCAGAAAACCACAGTGAAAAACTTCTCTAAAGCAAATTTCACACTCCTCAAAACTGAGGTGGAATCCTTCAAAGCCCCCGGGCCTGTGGAAAATACAGCCCAGACCGCAGAATCCTTTATAAACGCATTCTATGAACACCTTCAGGAATGCATGGATCATGCAATCCCAAATAAAACCAAGACCAAATCCTCCAAAGGCAGACGTCCTGTCTGGTGGACCCCAGCCATAAACAAACTATACAATAGAAGGAGGAAGCTACTACATGATAGAGCAAAATCCCAAAAAGGGAAGACATCTCTGATCAGTATTAGCAAAAAACTACGGGCACTCATAAAATCATCTAAGGCCAGCTTCGAGAGAAAAATTGCACAGGACACTAAGGATAATCACAAGGCTTTCTTTAGTTATGTTAGGAAACTGGGTGGAATTCCCAGATATGCTCAGAATTAGTCCAAAATGACAAAAAATACACCGAACCCACAGACATTGCCAACATCCTAGCTGACAGGTTCAGCGCAAACTTCTCCCTCCCCTCCCCACCAAAAGGGCAAATATCTATCCCAGCAGAATGCTGCCCCCCTGACATCTCAGATGCTCAGGTAAGAGCCACCCTCTCCAAAGCAAAAAACACAGCATCAATGGGACCAGACGGTGTCCCGGGCTGCGTCCTACATGAACTCTAAGAAGAGCTAAACCCAAACATAAAACTACTGTTCAATCTCAGCCTTACTACAGGATATGTACCCAAAGAGTGGCGTACAGCAACAGTGGTCCCTCTCGTGTGCCTCAATGGATCCTGGAAACTATCGCCCCATAAGCCTGACTAGCTTGGTCTGCAAAGCTATGGAAAGGATCATCATGGACCTCATAAATAAAGATATTGGGGACCTACAGACACTGGATCCTACCCAGTTTGGCTTTGTTAAGGGCAGATCCTGCCTCTTAAACCTGTTTGATTTCTTTGAAACAGTCACCAAGGCCATTGACGATGGGAAGGTGGTCCACACAGCCTACCTGGACCTCACAAAAGCCTTCGATACACTACCTCACTCGGGCATTATAGATAAGCTCACCAGCTTAAATATAAACCCCTATGTCACTAGATGGGTTGCAAACTGGCTAAAGGACAGAACCCACATGGTTAGAATTGCTGGAGCCATGTCAGACTCCAAACCAGTTACAATTGGCGTCCCACAAGGCTCAGTCCTGGGACCTATCTTGTTCGGTATATATTTCTCGGAGGTACAGGTCAACACGGAAGGACTGTGGCTGACCAAGTTCGCAGATGACTGCAAACTGGGCGCCATAATCGACTCTCCAGCCGACACAAGCATCCTCCAAAAGGGCCTCATAAAAACAGACAACTGGTCCCAGAGCCATGGCCTCAAGCTAAACGCCAAAAAGTGTATAGTCATCCCCTTTGGCAAAAACAAAGTGCCCACAAATTACCACATAGGTGGTAATCCATTAAGTACAGAAGAAGTAATTAGGGACCTGGGGACCCAAGTTGATAGCAATCTCTCATTTGACAACCACGTGGCCAAAGTGGTTAGAAGAACATTTTATATAGCCCACCTAATCATGAAGGGATTCATATCTAGATCAGGGGAGGTCATCGTGCCTCTTTACTCATCCCTCATCAGGCCCATAATTGAGTACAATGCCCCTTTTGGGATGTACCTTACCAGACACCTGCAGCAACTGGAAAGACCCCAAAAGTACCTCACCAAGAGGATCAAAGGGCTCAAACAGATGCCATATGCTGCCCGGTTAAAGAAACTCCAGCTCTACTCAGTGGTATACCGCCTGCTCAGAGGCGATCTGTGCCTGACTTATAAAGCCATGTCCAACACGGAATTAATGGACATGCTGTACCTCAGAAAATCCAAATCCCATAGAGCTATGTGCTTGAGAGACTTGAACCTCAGCACTGAAATAAATAGGACATGCTGGAGGGACAGATTCATAACCCAGAGGCTCCCTTCACTCTGGAATAAAATCCCAGTCCAGGTTAGGCAGAGTCCCTCATTGACTCTCTTCAAGAGGAATCTTGATGAGTGGATGGGAGATCATAGGTTTACCCCGGGTATCACTTCTGTGTCACTGTTAGACAGAGGCACAGTATACTAACCTCGAAAAAGGGCATAGAAAAATTAATTTAAAATGGGTGGCGAAAGCCAAACACACACTGGCTAGGCTTATAAATGCCCTAGGACAGATAGCCTAGTATGAACCTATGAATAGAAAAGCTAAATAAACTGAGAATAACCCCTATGTCATCCACTGGATTGCCAACTCACTCACAGATAGGATGCAGATAAACAAAATAGGGGAAGAGACCAGTAAACAGTTCAGTCCCCCAGGTTCTGTGCCGGGACTTCTCCTGTTTGTCATCTACTTTTCTGACATAAAAGCCAGTACCAAAAGGCTCTGGCTGACTATGTTTGCAGATGGCTGCAAGCTAGAAGCAGTTATTGAATCCTCAAATGACTTAGCCATTCTGCAGGAAGGTTCGTCTCAAATAAGTAACTGGTGCCAAAACCATGAACTGAAACTAAATGCCAAAAAAATACATTATTGTATATTTTGGGAAGTCACTTACCCCAGGGAACTACTATAAAGACAATACATCCCTAAGAGTTGACCCAGTTGCTTGGGAATTGAGAACTTATGGGGACAGTGACCTATGTTTCGACCAATATATGTCTGTTGCTGTAAAAAGGTCCTTTTATACTGCACAGAGTATAAACAAATGGATTGTATCGATATCTAAAGATGTCATTGTCCCCTTTAATCAACTCTCATTAAGGCAGTCATTGTATATAAAATGTCCACTTTGGCATGTATCTGTCTAGACACAAACAACAAATAGACTGCCCATGGAGATACCTTACTAAAATGATACCAGCCCTAAACAACATGTTCTACATGGACTGACTCAAACCCCTGTCATAACACATAATATCCTACAGACTGCTAAGAGATGACCTGTGTCTAAATGCAAGGCATCCTCTGACCCATTACTAATGGGTTTACTATACATCAGCAAGTCAAATGGCATCAGAAATACTCAGTTTAGGGATCTAAACCTCTTCTGCAACATCAACAGAACAGTTTGGAGAACAGTTATATCTCAAAGACGATACTGCTGCTGTGGAACAGACCCCCGCTATCCACATTAGACAAAGTTCATTCCTGTCCATATTCAAGCACAACTTGGATCTGTGGATGGGAAACAGAACATTTACCCCAGGACTACTTCCTGTACTACGAATGGACAGAGGCAGCTCCTAACTGCTTTATCCCATGCATAGTTCCCTTCAAATTATCTATGGTATGCTCTCAGTTATTCCCATTGGGGTAATACATAATTATTAACTATGGGATGGGTAAGGTCAGTCTCTAACCAAATGGGTTAGGCTATTGTAAGCACATAAAAGGTAACTGGTTAGGCTTAAAATTGGCCACAAGGGCAGCTAGCCTAGTACCTACCTATGAACCTATAAGGGCAGCTAGTCTAGTACCTACCTATGATCCTATAAGGGCAGCTAGCCTACTATTTACCTATGATCCTATAAGGACAGCTAGCCTAACACTTACCTATGTACCTATAAGGGCAGCTAGCCTAGCACTTACCTATGAACCTATAAGGGCAGCTAACCTAGCACTTACCTATGAACCTATAAGGGCAGCTAGTCTAGCACTTACCTATGTACTTATAAGGGCAGCTAGCCTAGCACTTACATATGAACCTATAAGGGCAGCTAGCCTAGCACTTACCTATGATCCTATAATGTCAGCTAGCCCAGCACTTACCTATGAACCTATAAGGTCAGCTAGCCTAGCACTTACCTATGAACCTATAAGGGCAGGTAGCCTAGCACTTACCTACGGACATATAAGGGCAGCTAGCCTAGCACTTATCTATAGATCTATAAGGGCAGCTAGCCTAGCACTTACCTATGAACCTAAAAGGGCAGATAGCCTAGCACTTACCTATGTACTTACAGGGGCAGCTAGCCTAGCACTTACATATGAACCTATAAGGGCAGCTAGCCTAGCACTTACCTATGAACTTATAAGGACAGCTAGCCTAGCACTTACCTATGAACCTATAAGGGCAGCTAGCCTAACACTTACCTATGAACCTATAAGGGCAGCTAGCCTAGCACTTACCTACGGACATATAAGGGCAGCTAGCCTAGCACTTAGCTATAGATCTATAAGGGCAGCTAGCCTAGCACTTACCTATGTACCTATAAGGGCAGCTAGCCTAGCATTTACCTATGATCCTATAAGGACAGACATCATAACACTTACCTATAAGGCAGCTACCCTAGCACTTACCTATGATCCTATAAGGACAGACATCATAACACTTACCTATAAGGCAGCTACCCTAGCACTTACCTATGAACCTATAAGGGCAGCTAGCTTAGCACTTACCTATGTAACTATCAGGGCAGCTAGTCTGGTACTTACATATGATCCTATAAGGGCAGCTAGCCTGGTACTTACCTGTGGAACAGACCCCCGCCATCCACATTAGACAAAGTTCATTCCTGTCCATATTCAAGCACAACTTGGATCTGTGGATGGGTAACAGAACATTTACCCCAGGACTACTTCCTGTACTACCAATGGACAGAGGCAGCTCCTAACTGCTTTATCCCATGCATAGTTCCCTTCAAATTATCTATGGTATGCTCTCAGTTACTCCCATTGGGGTAATACATAATTATTAACTATGGGATGGGTAAGGTCAGTCTCTAACCAAATGGGTTAGGCTATTGTAAGCACATAAAAGGTAACTGGTTAGGCTTAAAATTGGCCACAAGGGCAGCTAGCCTAGTACCTACCTATGAACCTATAAGGGCAGCTAGCCTAGTACCTACCTATGAACCTATAAGGGCAGCTAGCCTAGTACCTACCTATGAACCTATAAGGGCAGCTAGCCTAGTACTTACCTATAAACCTATAAGGACAGCTAGCCTACTATTTACCTATGATCCTATAAGGACAGCTAGTCTAGTACTTACCTATGAACCTATAAGGGCAGCTAGCCTAGTACCTACCTATGAACCTATAAGGGTAGCTAGCCTAGTACCTACCTATGAACCTATAAGGGCAGCTAGCCTACTATTTACCTATGATCCTATAAGGACAGCTAGTCTAGTAGTTACCTATGAACCTATAAGGGCAGCTAGCCTAACACTTACCTATGTACCTATAAGGGCAGCTAGCCTAGCACTTACCTATGAACCTATAAGAGCAGCTAGCCTAGCACTTACCTATGAACCTATAAGGGCAGCTAGCCTAGCACTTACCTATGAACCTATAAGGGCAGCTAGTCTAGCACTTACCTATGTACATATAAGGGCAGCTAGCCTAGCACTTACATATGAACTTATAAGGGCAGCTAGCCTAGCACTTACCTATGAACATATAAGGACAGCTAGCCTAGCACTTACCTATGAACCTATAAGGGCAGCTAGCCTAACACTTACCTATGAACCTATAAGGGCAGCTAGCCTAGCACTTACCTATGAACCTATAAGGGCAGCTAGCCTAGCACTTACCTATGTAACTATAAGGGCAGCTAGCCTAGCACTTACCTATGTACCTAAAAGGGCAGCTAGCCTAGCACTTTCCTATGATCCAATAAGGGCAGCTAGCCTAGCACTTACCTATGAACCTATAAAGACAGATAGCCTAGCACTTACCTATGATCCTATAATGTCAGCTAGCCCAGTACTTACATATGAAACTATAAGGTCAGCTAGCCTAGTACTTACCTATGAACCTATAAGGGCAGCTACCCTAGTACTTACCTATGCACCTATGAACAAGAATTTTGCAGGTTTTATCTATGACCTAGCCCAGCCGCCATGATGTAGTGCCAACGTGCTATAAATGTGAGTATCTCAGCAGTGGAGTTTTGTATGAGCTGTTAACTGGCTTCTTTCTATGCCAGGAAGCTCCAGATACAGACAGTTGTAATAGTTTGGACAAAGGTGAATCCAGGGACTAAATCACCATGGTCATGTGTTTAGGTGGAAGAAGGTGCTTGATTTGGGCAATGTTCCTTAGATGGTAGCACAAGGCTTAATAGCATCAAATACCCGCCCTTAAGAGTTAGCCTGTCATAATGGGTAATTCCAAGTTATTGCACCATCAAAATAAATTCAAGCTGCAACTCTCTCTATAATATTAGAGGGGTCCTGGAGGTCTTTTGTAGCACACTGTCAATGAAGATACATCACAGAAGGCAACAGGACATATCACATCCAGTTTTAAATCTGACTGCATGTACTTGCTGTCACGGAGAGGTGGTTACTTAGGCAGGGATGTGCTTAATATTATTATTATATGCTACTAACAATCAAAAAGCACACAAGATAGAAACAGTTAATTTTATTTAACAATAAACTGCACAGGGATTATAGAGAGGTCTGTTTCCTTTATGCCATGGACTGACACTTGCAAATTGGTACCAGTCACTGCTTCTATTATAACAGGTGGTACTGGTGGACAGACACTTGTAGATGTTAATGTGACAAATGATACTGGTGGACTGGTCCCTAAAAGTGTCCTTTTTTTGATAGCTATAGCCATCTCTGTCAGCATATATGGGCAAAGCCCTGACTATGACAAAGGCAACCGGACTTTGACTAGTGGCTGGAGCACCTACTGGAGTTGGCATGGATCTCTTTCCTTGGGACAAGGGTGTGGGGACACGTTAAGGGACATAGTAGCCAAGGCTCAGAAGTACTGGGGTGACACTGGACCCATGTGATCTCAGTACAAACGCATGCTTGACAGACATATCACAACCTACGTGGGGGAAAATTTTGTGCACTACAACTGCATCAATGGGGGTAGGGTTTATAATGAAAAAAACCTTGTTGTGAGGAATATATATATATATATATATATATATATATATATATATATATATAAATATATATATATATATATATATATATATGGGTCTACCTGATAACACCGGCATGCCAAAACACTGACAACGAAATAACTGTCACAACAAAACCGAAAGTTCAAAAACACGAAACTTCACATGCCCGACAAACCACAATCCCGACAATCAACAAAACAAATAACTTTCCCGAAAAACACACACACAACACAAGCACACCAAAAACCTTACAAACCTACACTAAACCTTACATACACAACTATATATGCACTAACCTTAACCCAAAGCCTAACCCTAAGGTCCATCACTATCACACACTTACCTTACCCGCACCCTAACCCTAACTCACTTAATCCGCCCCTAACCCTTAAGTCTGTCACTATCGCACACTTACCTTACCCGCACCCTAACCCTAACTCACTTAAACGCTCCTAACACTTAAGTCTGTCACTATCGCACACTTATCTTCCCCACACCCTAACTCACTTAACCCGCCCCTAAAACTAATGTCCATCACTATCGCACACTTACCTCACCCGCACCCTACCCTAACGTCCGTCACTATCACACGCTTACCTTACCCACATATATATACATACACATTTATATAAAACACTGTGGGACACCTAGCTTCTCTTTGCCTGCCACCTGTTACACATCAATTTCCCCTTCACACTCCAGTAAGACAACTCATTCCAGGGGTTAGAACAAGGCATGGAGTTCAGGGTGATCCATTTCCTAACACCGCTAAACTACTTCTTCTTCTCACACTGTTAAAGTGGCCACATTCAGTGGTATTAGAACTGGCAAGAAAGCTGGAGTAATTGCAGGGGCACCTAGCTGTTGATGATCAGCTGCAGGGCTAATGGGACCTCAAAAAAATGCTCTTATTTGGATAGGTGACATATGTATATTGGAAGTTGGAACCTGCTAGTGATCTTACTAAGAGAACTGACATTAAAGGGTTAAACTTCAAATCTGTTGTCAGTATTTGATTTGGGTAGAAAAATCAGCAAAGTGCAATGAACATGTACAATGCCTATTGGCTGTTGAGGAGACTGATGCCCTGAATGGCGTGCTGAAACATATGGATGCCCACATATCCAGTTCCTTCTTGAATTTAATTGAGAAGGGCAGTTTGTTCCTTAGTCATGAGAGACTTTGAGATACAAAGGTCTAATATTTCATGGTACACTTGACATTAATTTGTATTGATGTCACATGTCTTCTTGTGCTCATGTCATGAAGTGGGTAGTCTAAGCAAAGAATTTCAAATGGTATGTAGACCACAGTGGTGGCTGGTGATTTCAAATCAAAGGGGGACTGCAGGAGACAGCTGAATGCGTGGGGTCAATTGGAAGTGGTGTGGCCAACTAGAAAGGGGAGGAGCTATGTTCAAAACCACAAAAACTGTAATTTAATTAAATACACTGCCCTGGGTACCAAAACATCATTATGAGAGTCTGATCAAGACAAAATGAAGTGTAGAAGAAAAAATATTTCAATGCATTGGCTGCATGACAGCTTACTTAATATCTAGATGGAAACAAAAAGGTTGTGAGGCATGAAAAAATAAATAACTTTTTAAATACATTACTGGAATGCCAGTCAAAATCAAGTATAAGAAAAACCAGAAGCACTCAACTCAAACCACTTCTCCTTGCACTGCAGTCCTAATTATAATTTATATTCAGCTTTATTAAAGTACCAAGTAACATGCTGAAAGTAGCAATCTCTGAGATACCCCCACTTGTAAAAATGTTTCTTATCCAAAAAAGACCTGCTGCCTAACAACAACTATCTACTTGTTTCATTGGGAAAACATGATCAAAGTAAAAAATGAAAAGCAAAGAAGAAACAAGCTCAAGATACATTGCTTAAGGGATTACTGTACAGGTAATGGACCACACATGATAGATTGGCATTCTGTTTGGTTTACAGGTAAAGCCTGCAAAGATGACTGCAAGTCTCCAACAAATGTAATGAGCTTCTTAAAATAATGTAATCCTGTCCTTTATTACAAATACTGTCATATGCATTTCAATACCCAAGGCTTATACATTATCTAGTTATGTAAGTATTCTCTGCATGTCAGCAACAGAAAGGCTTTCGGTGTTGGCAGTTCTTTAACAGTATGCTTATTAAAGCTTACTTGCATCTTACAGTCTCAGACAAGCTTACATGATGGTCATTAAAGCATTGCTACTTAAACACAGAGCAACAGGCACTTTCTGAATAATAATAAGTATAAAAATATGACAGAAACCAGATCATTCTGCAAAATCATGGACAGATGAAAAGCCACTGTAGTACTTGTGTCTACCTTGGATGGGGGGATACTCTGCACATTTACACTGCATAACTGCTCCTTGCCTTGCTTGGATACATCCAGAGTCACTACATAGGGGAGTGGGGTGCAACAAGTATATCACAATTTGAAAGGTCTCTGGCTGACTGTGATGGCCCTGACACATTTGTCATACCTCTCAACCTCAGAGGAAGAAATCTGGACCAAGCCATACACAGAAGTGGGACAAAGGCCCAAAAATAAGGACAATTTAAAAATACTGCTCTTATAAATTTAGAAAGATAATTGAATAGTAGGTCCTGCATTAGTATGAATTTTCTGAAGGGTATGAAATCTGAAACTCAAATGTCTGTCATTATTTTCTAACTTCAGGCTTTAATGATTTGCCACTAATTTGCTAAAAAACACAATTTTTATGAAAAATGGACCAAAAATGTGATGCAAAAATATAAAATAGCGACACAATACAGCTGGGAACCTGTCAAAGAAGGGACACTTTTTTGAGCAGCTGACAAAATAAAAGAATCTACATGCATTTCTGAAATAAAAGTAATCTATAACTCTGATTATTACAGTTATTTATTAATTGTAAACCCTCCACAGTTTCTTCCAAAATTGCCGTTTTGAGAGGAATTATTAGGGGAAGAGCAACATTTTGAGCCAAAATCGGGGACAGTTGAGAGGTTTGGGTATGCTTAATTCTATAACTCAATTTATTTTCTCATACCTCTCAACCTGTTAATGCAGGAAATCTGGACAAGGCCAAATATACTGGGGGAACATATAAACAGTACTAAACATTGTGCTTGTATAAACTGAAACAGTTGATAGAATAACAGGTCTTGCTTTAGCATGCATTTTTCTGAAGGTTATGAAGTCTGAAACTCAATGTCTGTCATTATTTAGTGACTTAATTCCTAAATGATTTGTCAGAAAACCACAAATTTTATGAGGGACAAAAAAAAATAAGAAGCAAAAATCTATTCATTCTGCAAAAATCTGGACAGTTGAGAGTATAGTTCAGCTGGGGCTGTCTTTGAGTTTGCCGCCCTTCCCCCCCTCACAAAATCATGGTTGAATAGAGCCTTCCCCCTGTAGCCATTCCAATGAACCATTACTTGGCAATTTCACCCCATTTACCATAAACACTAATGTGCATACTGCTTTACTTCTGCAATGATTTGGATTTCATTTGAAAGTTTATTTTGCATTTTACAGCACAAACACTAATAGATATCTGCTAAACAAAGCAATGCAGTTTCACAATGAAAGCAGACTTAGCATTAAAACTTCTCTGCCCTTGAAACTCACATTCATTGAAACAGCATTGAAACCCACATTCAAAGAAAATAAATTTTGCCAGTGGCAAATAAAGATCAACTTTGAGCTGTTTTCAAATCACAGGCCCCTTGCACACGAAACATATACATACTCTTTGATACACCTTCCTGATTGTATTAAATTATATTCCTTGTACAATACAATATAGTTTTAGAGGGCATTTTAAATTTATTGTTTTGCACATTTTTCCAGTAAACAATAAAACAAAATACATGCACCAGTAATGACAAAACTGCCCAATTCAGAACATTTCCATCATAAAAGTCTACTCAAACTTCTACAGTCCACCAGTATCACTAAATATGCACAATCTCTGAAGAAGTAAAAGTCATCTAAACAATTCCACATTAAAGAGATCTGTAACTAATGAAGAGGTTGCTGCTAGCAAACAGCTTTATATTTCATTGTTTCATCTACAAATAAAGTGCATGTTGCCCTTGAGGAATAAATTGCCTATGTTACACTAAAAATGATAAGCTAGGAATATTGCAATAGGGAATAGATGGTAAACTGAAAACAGGTTCATAGTTACTAGGTATCTTTGCCAAAAAGGACTGCAGCATCCACCCCCTTTGCAAAACAGTACACTATCAGCAATGCATCTACCTACTGTAGGAGTAGAACCCACAGCAGTCTACATGAAAAGCAAGTACACTACCTGCTGTGCTATTAACAATGCAAGCAGACTCAGCATAAGCAGCACTAAATTTTTGCTCCCCTGCAGCTCTCAGCTCCTTATAAAATCTACTAATCACTCAGCTGTATCTCTGAACTTTGCAGCACAAGAAATCTGGAAAAAGCCAAAATTTATTGGAAGGGGGAACAAATGCCCATAAACCAGGGACACATTTTAAACATTGCTTGTATAATGTTGGCAAGTTGCTAGAATAAAATGCTGTGTTACCAACATACATTTCACTGCCAGGTCTTGAACCCAGGACCCTGTGCAAAACAGTCAGAGCAACATACCACTATGCCAAATCAGCTGTTTTGTGAAAGAGAGGAAGACTGAAACTTAAATGGCTACCATTTAGTGAATTCAGTTCTCACCATAGCTGTCAACCTCTTAGCACAAAACATCTGAACAAAGCCAATAATGGGGGAATACAGCCCCCAAACATATTCAGTGAATTCAGTTCCCACCATAGCTCTCAACCTCTTAGCAGAAAACACCTGGACAAAACCAGTAAATGGGGGAATACAGCCCCCAAACATATTCAGAGAATTCAGTTCTCACCATAGCTCTCAACCTCTTAGCAAAAAAGACCTGGACAAAGCCAGTAACAGGGAAATACAGCCCCCAAACATATTCAGTGAATTCAGTTCTTACCATAGCTCTCAACCTTAGCACAAAAAAACCTGGACAAAGCCAATAATGGGGGAATACAGTCCCAAAAATAGGGACAAATTTCAAATATCCATCTTATAAACTTAGAAAATTGCTAGAATAAAAGGTTTTGTGTTACCATGTACTTTCTGAAAAACATAAAGTCTGAAATTCAAATGCTTGTCATTTTTATTTATTTAACATTTATTAACCAGGAAAGTCTGACTTGGAACAAAAGCCAATTTTCAGCAGAGGCCCAGGCAGAAACACTCCAGACACATGACTTTGTAAGAAGGGAGGACACCAGAGCACCCAGAGGAAACCCACACAAACACAGGGAGGACATGCAGACTCCACACAGAAGGCACCCCAGCCAAGAATCAAACCAGAGAACCTGTAGCTGTCAGGCAACAATGCTACCACTGCACTATTGACTGTGTAAAGGCACAAAAATACAGAAACCACAGATTTTATGAGGAACAGAACAGACCTATGAGGCAAACATCTGCAATTTTTTTTTTTACAAATGGTGGTGGGTAGGGAATTGAGGCTCTTGCCACCTGGGCACAAGGTACAGGGTTCAAGCCTGATTCTCTACCCACCACCATATAGCAAATGGGGCATTACACACACACACACACACACACACACACACACACACACACACACACACACACACACACACACACACACTGAGCTCAAATACAGTTCCATACCTTAAAGTCAGTAAACCCAAATATTCCTGCAGTTCCTCCTAATGTCCATAAAAGCCCATGCTGAGATATTTCTTCCTGCAGTTCCAAACATCCATAACATCCAAAAGCCTGTGCACAGCAAGTCCTTCCTGTGAGAGAAAGCTGGGTGCTACCCAACCTGCGGACATTGCAGCCTGATCCCCTTCCAGTCTATGCAGTTGTAACTGCATAGACTTCTGGGATATTGCTGCTGAATGCTTGTCTTCCTAATCTGGACTGCTGGTGAGGCGGCCTGGATTCTGTGCGCATGCTCCACACTAGTTCACCAGCAGTCCAGATATCGGGAAATGCTGCAAGTGCGCATGCGTGATGTTCCGTGACTCGCATTTGTTTTTAATCTTTTATTTTCTTTGTTTTACAGCTGGGGGGGCTGCAGTCCTACAGCTTAATAGCACGAGCCACCCCTGGGGAGTGGTAAGCACTAGGTCGCCTATCTACCACAAGAGGAATGGGTTTTGGCCCACAAATTGTACTTTATTGGTTGTTTGGGCAGTTTTTCCATCTCTTTCAACTTTCTGGTTTAAAAGCCTGCATTTGCGTTTGTTCCTCGCCTTTCCTGTAATTAATCTACAGGACTCTTTGTAAGCTTCTGAGCCCCCAAAGCCTTTCTGTGTTGGAGGGAATCCTTCTAGCTTATCAGTGGGAGTGGTAAGTACTAGGTAGCCTATGTACCACAAGAGGAGTGTTTTTGGCCCAGAAATTGTAGTTTATTGACCATTTGGGCAGCTTTTTCCATTTCTTTCAAATTTCTGGTTTAAAAGCCAACATTTTCACTTGTTTCCTGTCTTTCGTGTAACTAGTCTAGTCCAAATACAGATTTGCTGTATCCAGGACTGTGTGTAAGCTTCTGAGCCCCCAAGCCTTTCTGTGTTGGAGGGAAGTCTTCTAGCTTATCAGTGGGAGTGGCAAGTACTGGATAACCTATCTATCACAACAGGAGTGGTTTCTGGCCCAGAAATTGGAGTTTATTGACCATTTGGGCAGTTTTTCCATCTCTTTTAACTTTCTGGTTTAAAAGCCCATGTTTGCTCTTGTTCCCCACCTTTCCTGTAACTAGTCTAGTCCAGGTACAGATTTGCTGTATCCAGGACGGTTTGTATGCTTCTGAGCCCCCCAAGACTTTCTATGTTGGAGGGAAGCCTTCTAGCTTATCAGTGGGAGTGGTACGTACTAGGTAGCCTATTTACCACAAGAGGAGTGCTTTTTGCCCAGAAACTGTAATTTATTGACCATTTGGGCAGTTTTTCCATCTCTTTCAACTTTCTGGTTTAAAAGCCCACATCTGCACTTTTTTCCCACCTTTCCTTTAACTGATAGTCCAGATACAGATTTGCTGTATCCAGGACTGCCTGTAAGCTTCCAAACAGTGCCAAAGTCTGCTCTTCTATTTTTCCCTTAGATCTGCTAGTTCTCTCCTCTCCTGCACTTTTATGAGATTGTTAGTTTAGCACTTTACCAGACTTCTTGTAGCAATTATTGTAGTACACAAAAGTGCTTCCAGCACTAAACGTTCTACAAGGAAACAGCTCCAGTACTTATTAATGCCCACCCCTCCAGGCATGTCTAAAGGTCAGTTCCCTGTGCTTCCTCCTATTAACCTGGTGAACTTGGGCATCCTGAGGCAATGTAGCAACTGCCTCATGTACACTGACAACCCTCTCCTCTTACTCTCCAACACTCAGACTTGTGAGAGATGCACTTATATATCCAAATTGGAAGCCACACACTCTCCAGCCAAGACTAGAATAGCTGGTCAAGAGGAGAAGGTCAACACTTACACCACACCACATGGAACACATAGCCGTCCAGAACACACACCAGCATTGCCTTCACATAAAAACACAAACCACACACCCACCTTCATGGAGGCTCTCAATAAAAATCTAACCAAACAGCAGAGACCTCCAAGGCAAAAATGCACTCCACCACCACAACACAACACTAACCATGAGACACATAACTCTTCTAAACAGTGTGCCACTCAACCAAAGCCCCTGAGGCAAAACAGCATGCCCAACACACTAGTCATAGGTGACTAAATAGTCCCACTCACTAGGTTGAATAAGGGGAAAGTAACAGTCAGCTGCCTGTCAGGCACTAGGATCCACCACATAATGCACACACTCAGGTCCCTCAACAACAGGTACAAATACGACTCTGTCATTGTACATGTGGGTGTGAATGACCTGAGATGTACCTCCCTGGACTACATGAAAAGAGACATGGAGGAGCTCTCAGATTATGTAGTCCAGGCGGGTATGACCCTAGCCCTGAGCAGCATCCTACCATCACCCAGAATGATACCACAGTACAAGCAGAAAATGATTGATTTCAACAATTGGCTAAGTTTCTGGTGTCATTCTAAGGGGATCCAGTATCTGTCTGCCTGGGATGACATGATTGACAGACCTTGATGCTTTGCCAGAGGTGGCCTACATCTGTCATCCTTGGGCTTCCAGATACTGACCAAGGCTCTTGCCACCCCTATAGTGCCTTTTTTAGGCAGTGTTTCAAAGACCAAATTACCACCGTAACAGCTACAAACAAATGCACTTTGAGGGTCATGCTGTGCAACGCTAGAAGTCTAAATCTCAAAATGCACTCGCTCAAAGTACTCCTTAAAATGGAGAACATCGACATTTGTGCTGTAACAAAGACCTGGTTCAAGGCAGCAGAAAGCACCACTGCTCTACCAGGCTACAACTCATTCCACACCTTTCGGCTCCAAAACTTGGACCGAAGCTCCAAAGGCTGTGGTGTTTACATATTCATAAAGGATGCGCACACCTCCAGACTGGTAGCCCAACATAATGCATCTGAGATACTTCAGTGCAACTAACATTGGGTAAGACAGTGATTCAGGTCGTAGCCTGCTATAGGTCCCCAACCATGTCCCAAGATTCACACTCCACATTCCTAAGTACCCTGGAGAATATTAGGGCCCAACCTAACACTCTCATACTGGGTGACTTCAACTACCCCTCCATTAACTGGGAAAACTATTCATGTACCAATACACTTGCCCAATGCTTTCTGGAATTCATTAATTCTAATGCCCTGGACCAGCTCATTCTTAGGTTCATAGGTTCATAGGTTCATACTAGGCTATCTACCCTGGGGCAATTATAAGCCTAGCTCGATTCTGTATGGCTTATGCCACCCCTTGATTTGTGTATACTGTACCCTTTTTAAGGTTTAGTTTACTGTGCCTCTGTCTAATAGTGACACGGGAGTAATCCCTGGGACAAACCTACGATCCCCCATCCACTTATCGAGATTCTTCTTGAAGAGATTCAGTGAGGTGCTCTGCCTCACATGAACTGGAATTCTATTCCAGAGCGAAGGGAGCCTCTGGGTTATGAACCTGTTCCTCCAGCAAGTTCTATTTATTTCTGTGCTGAGGTTCAAGTCCCTCGAGCGTGTGGCTCTAAGGGATTTAGATTTACTGAGGTGGAGCATGTCCATTAATTCTGGATTTGACATAGCTTTGTATGTCAGGCATAGATTGCCTCGAAGTAGGCGGTATGCAACTGAGTAGAGCTGGAGTTTTTTTAACTGAGCAGCACATGGCATCTGTTTGAGACCCTTGATCCTCTTGATGAGATACTTTTGGGGTCTTTCTAATTGCTGCAGGTGTCGGGTAAGGTACATCCCAAAAGGGGCATTGTATTCGATGATGGGCCTGATGAGGGATGAATAAAGGGGCACGATTACCTCTCTTGATCTAGATGTGAAACCCTTCGTGATGAGGTGGGCTATGTAGAAGGTCTTTCTAACCACTTTGGCAATGTGGTTTTCAAAGGAGAGATTGCTATCAACTTGGGTCACCAGGTCCCTAATAACTTTCTCTGTACTTAATGGGTTTCCACCTATGTGGTAATTTGTGGGCACATTGTTTTTGCCAAAGGGTATGACTATACATATTTTGGCATTTGACTTTAAACCATGGCACTGTCTCTGTGAGACCTTTTTGAAGGATGTTTGTGCCAGCTGGAGAGTTGATTATGGCGCCCAGTTTGCAGTAGTCTGCGAACTTGGTGAGCCATAGTCCTCCCATGTTTACCTGTACCTTGGAAAAGTATATACCAAACAAGAGTGGTCCCAGGACAGAACCCTGTGGGATGCCACTTGTGACTGGTTTCGAGTCTGACATGGCTCCAGCAACTCTCACTCTATGGGTTCTGTCTTTGAGCCAGTTTGCGACCCATCTTGTGACATAGGGGTTTATATTTAAGCTGGATAGCTTATCTATGATGCCCGAGTGGGGTATTGTGTCAAATGCCTTTGCAAGGTCCAGATAGGCTGTGTGGACTACCTTCCCTTCATCTATGGCTTTGGTGACTGTTTCAAAGAAGTCAACCAGGTTCAAAAGGCAGGATCTGCCCTTGACAAAGCCGAACTGGGTAGGATCTAGTGTCTGTAGGTCCCCAATGTCTTTGTTTATGAGCTCCATGATGATCCTCTCCATAGCCTTGCAGACTAAGCTAGTCAGGCTTATGGGCGATAGTTTCCAGGGTCCGTAGAGGCTCCACCTTTGTGGAGTGGGACCACTGTTGCTGTATGCCATTCTGTGGGCACATATCCTGTAGTGAGGTTGAGATTGTATAGCTGTTTTATTTGAGGGATTAGTTCCTCTTGTAGTTCATGTAGGACGCAACCTGGGACGCCATCTGGTCCCATGGAAGCAGTGTTTTTTGCTTTGGAGAGGGCAGCCTTCACCTGAGCATCTGAGATGTTTGGGAGGCAGCCCTCTGCCGGGATAGATACTTGCTCTTTTGGGGGGAGGGGGGAGAAGTTTGCACTGAACCTGTCTGCCAGGATGTTGGCAGTGTCTGTGGATTCAGTGTATTTTTTGTCATTTTGCACTAACTCAGAGCATATCTGGGAGTTGCCACCCAGGTTCCTGACATAACTAAAGAAGGCCTTGTGATTATCTTTAGCGTCTTGTGCAATTTTTCTTTCAAAGCTGGCCTTAGATAATTTTATGAGGGATCATAGTTTCTTGCTAGTACTTATCAGAGATGCCTTCCCTTTTTGGGATTTTGCTTTATCATGTAGTAGCTTCCTCCTTCTGTTGTATAGCTTATTTATGGCTGGGGTCCACCAGACAGGTCTCCTGCCTTTGGAGGAGTGAGTCTTGGTTTTATTTGGGATAGCACGATCCATGCATTCCTGTAGGTGTCCATAGAATGCGTTTGTAAAGGATTCTGCGGTTTGGGCCATATTTTCCACTGGCCCGGGGGCTTTGAAGGATTCCATCTCAGGTTTGAGAAGTGTGAAGTTTGCTTTTGAGAAGTTCTTCACCGTGGTTTCCTTGGCTGGGGGTGGGGACGGGATATGGATGTCCAGTGAAATTAATTTATGGTCAGATCTTACCAATGAGGGGTACACCTCTGGTATGGAACATAGAGTCCCCATGTTGGTGATGATCAGGTCCAATATGTTTTTTCCTCTTGTGGGAGTGGTGACCAGTTGTTCCATAGCATTTGAGTTTATAAATTCTAGGAACCGTTGGGCGAGGGTGTTGGGGCTTGAGTAGTGCTCCCAGTCTATGTTTGGGTAGTTGAAATCACCCAATATGATGGTGTTTGGAGAGACCTTCATATTCTCCAGTGTTCTCAGGAAAGCTGAGTGAGGTTCCTGAGTTTGGGAGGGTGGCTTGTAGCAGGCTTCAAACTGAATAAACTTGATAAATGAATATCTAGTGTAGTAGAATGTAGGATGGGAGATGAGCACTTGGGATTCAGATCAGGATACAGCACAACTGACCTGATGTTTGCAGTCAGACAGATAGTTTAGAAAAAGTTAGCAATAAAGAAAGAGTCCAACTGGATATTCCTAGACTTGGAGAAAGCATTTGACAAGGTCCCAAAAAAGCTGATTTGGGCAGAACTAAGGTGGTTCGAAGTCCCAGAAACATTAGTAGAATTAGTGCAGGCTATGCACAAGAACCAAGTGACTCAAGTATGAATAGTGTTCAGTCTCAAAGAGGGGCTCCCAGTAGAAGTGAGTGTCTACCAGGGTTCAGCTCTGAGCCCATTGCTGTTCATACTGGTGATGGACTACATTAGCAAACAGGTCAGAGGGGACAGATCAATAAATATGCTGTATGCAGACAATGTGGCAGTACAGGCAGACTCTGAGCTAGAACTTCAGCAAGGGATAGGATAATGGAATGCAAAACTGAAGGCACATTGGCTGAAGCTAAGCACAGATAAGACAGTGGTAATGGCAGCAAATTGGGGAAATCAGAAGAAGCTGAGAATAGAGATAGAAGGGAAGATAATGGAGCAGATAAATAGGTTCAAGCATCTGGGAGAGGTGGTTGAGGAGAACGGAAGTCTGAATGAAGAGGTCAAAGCTAGAAGCAGAGGGTCTGCAGCCAACTGGCATAGAGTATCAACTGTAGTCTATGACAGAAGAATGGGAAAGAAGCTACAAAGTAAGGCATACAAGACAGTGATGTGACCAGTACTACTGTATGGTACAGAAACTTGGGCAGTAAAGGCAGAGCAGATAAGAAAGCTAGAGGTGATGGAAATGAAGTGCCTGAGAAGGGTGGTATGATTCACATTGTTGGACAGATGAAGAAATAAGGACATAAGAGAAGAAGTCAAATTAGCTGCAATGGCAGAAAAGATCAAAGAGAACAGATTTCAGTGGTTCGGGCATGTGTAGAAAAGCAGAAGACAATCTGGTGAGGAAGATTTGGGACAGACAGGAAGAAGGTAAGAGGAAGCGAGGGCGTCCATCAAAGAGGTGGATGGATTGTGTGAAAGAAGATCTGCGACAGTCAGGCATGAGTGTTGAAGAAGGCAGGAGTGTGGCACTGAATTGAGAGACTTGGCGACAGTTAACATGACACCCCGACCCCGTGTAAAAATTGGGAAAGGGGGGGATTGATGATAATGATGATCATTAATAGGTCTAAAAAAATATGCCCAAGAGAAGTGGCCCCAGGACAAAGATCCCAGGGCCTCCATTAGTGAGAGGGGATGGTGAGGACAGAAGTTATCCTGTTGTGTATGATCACTTATCCAGTTGTGGGCCCGAGTTATTACAGGTTCATGTACATTTAGATCCATAAGTGTATATATAATTCTATCAAAGGAGACAATTGTGAATGTTTTAGCCAAACTGAGGTAAGCTACATTGAGAGATAAATCTTTACCTGGGACAGTGACTATACTCTTGAAGAAAATTACAGGGGTAGGTGTAAAAGGTCTACATCGTATGGAACTGTTTTGACTTAGGTCATGGAGAAAGAGATTTCCTTGGTCTGCCTGAGTAAATCCTATAATGTTCCTGCCTAGTGGTACCAAATCTATGGATGAAAGCACATGACACAGCAACATAAGCAGTTAGGAAAACTATTCCCCCCTCTTAGGGACGAGACATTCTGACTCCTTTGTATGCCCCCAGTACAAAACTTACATGGGAGTGTAAACAGCTCCTACATACAGTAACCACAAAAAGTGCCATTCTTGTCAGCTACTGGAAGTCAGTATCTATAGACGTCGTGAGGATCTACTTTGCTATAGCAATACAGCATGTCAAGCTTTGCATGAGCATTTGGATAAAGACTGTTTCAATAAATTATGGCACATTTTATTACGGATGGCTATTGGTCTTCATTTGCTGATGTGTTTTACAGATATTTTGCCCAAGTCTGTACACCAAACAATAAACATGGTGAAGCTATGAGCTCCTCATATGTATACAAAGTTTGAAAAAATCTCCCACAAGACCTAAGACAAATCAATAATCCAAAATACTCCAAAGCAATCCTTAGGCTTTTTTTTGTTGTTGCTGTTCCTGTGTTCCTGCCACTCTTCTCCTGGCTAAATGTTGCTAAACCTCTCGCCATCTGCTCTCTACCTGCACTGCTCTTTTGCTCTTCTATAATCTAAGCTTCTGCCTCTTCACCTGAAGACCCAACAAGTTATCGTTGCTACAGGAAAACTGAAATGTAACTTTGTGGAATATAATGACTACAAGGACCTATCCCTTCTGTTTTACATTTTTGTATCTTGTAAGTAATATTTAATATCTGCTGTTTTGCCTTGTATTGTACTGTACTGTATTATATTGTACTATATTTTATGACATCTTGTAAGATTTAACTGTGAAGCTGTTCTCCCTCGGCCTCCACTGAAAAGGGGCCTGTCATGGCCAAGTCAGACATTCCTGGTAAACAAATGCTAATACATAAATAAATAAATTAATAAATAAATAAATATTCATTTGTATGTGTTGATTTTATTAATGTGATCACTTCATGTTATGTTCTATCCCTGATATACATTTAAGTATTTGTAAAAAATATTTATTTATTATTTATCAATTATTAATTATATATTACCTTTCTGGTTTGTTTTTCAGGTAATAATTAACTTTATAGAATTCTGCACATATGCACACGCATATACACACACACACACACACACATATATATATATATATATATATATATATATATATATATATATATATATATATATATATATATATATATATATATATACACACACAGATAGATATAACATTACAATGCATATTGCTCAATGCTAAAGCCCACATGTAAGCAGTTATTGCACATTTACAGCACAGTTATCTAGATTTATATACTGCCACATAAATATGTCCACAGTTTTGAAGAAATGATATAAAAAAGCAATAAGTGTTTTTACACTATTTTTAAATCATTTTATGTACTGTGTTTGACCTTTAAAGTTGGATTGGTAAGAACATCCTAAACTGGTTTTGCCTGTAGCGTTTCACAGTAGTAATGTTGCCGTAGGATAACTACACGTCACAGTATTGTTATCTTTGTTATACTTGGCTATCTGATCTGGAACACAAAGAGCACTTGTTACAAATAGTTAACTTTGTAAGGGAAAGCTACGTGAAAGCAGAAAAGCAGGGAATTTAGGCTGATAAGCACAGGGTTTGTATGTGTAGTGGGAAATGCAAAGCAGGTACAAACAGACAGCTAGTAAGCAGGGGACGTGAAAGTGATAGGCAGAATGATTAAAGTTTACCAATGACCGCTCCATGAAAGGTAAACTGCTAGAAAATGTTGGTGCCCCCTCCAAGAATTGACAAAGTCATGGATCGAGCTTGAGAGGCAATGAAAGTCTGACTCATCTTGAGTAGATTACAAATTAAACCATATCAGCTGCACTGCGTCAGAATGCAACAGAACAATCTAAGATGAGAACGTGCTTCCTTTTTCCTAATAGTATTGTAATAATCATCACTCACTCTCTTTGAAGGTGAGCATTTCATGAAAAAAATACAGAACTCGACTGATAAGTAAAAGTAACTGATCGAGTAATGAGAAAATGTCCAGATGAACAGAAACCATGGATGATAAGGACCTTAGACTTCACGTTACTTTTCAATGCTGAACCACTTTTCTAAAGAGTTCACTGCCAGATCCTTGCAATCTTAACGACAATGTTTTTTAAGTGTAACAAAGCCCATAATGTTCATATTTTTTTCTTCACAGGATTTGCTTTATTGGAAATATCCTTAGAGATCTGTAAAAATATCATGGATATTTATTTGGGAGTAGGGACTCATCACCCCTTAATCTTTTATAGCCTTAGCAACAGACTGCATGTTATGTGTGTATGAATTTTATTAATTTATGTATGTATATATGCATGTATGCATGTAGGTAGGTTTGTTTACCTGGTTGTCCAGTTGGAAGAAAATCTCTACAATTACGAGGAACATGATACAAGTCACATGATGATGTACTACAGACTGGGGAAATGAATGATGTATTCTGATGGTCTGAAAGAAGACTTGTTGAAAACTGCTTTGACAGAACAGAATCAGATAATTCCTCAGCCATCACTAACTGGATTACAGAAGCCCACTAAGGAAAGTGAGCTATGGTGGAAGTGGCATTGCTTTAAATGGCCATGTACCATGGAATACTGACCTTGGGGACGGCAATGCATAAAACAGCCCAATACAGTCTGATAAATATTGCTAATATTTGTACAGGCTTTGAAAGGCATTTATTTGAAATGATAAATAACCTTTTCTTTGAGCAGGCCAAGTAATTATTGACTGTATCGTTGTATGCTAAATGCATTGCAGGTCAGAAAAAGCAAAAGAGCAGTGGAAAAGCCCTAAAAGCTACAACTCGGATGAAAAACTAGCTGATCAAGTTGAAATAAATGTGAATGGATAAGAGCAGATGTATACAAAAATGATCTAGGCTGTGTTATATTACTATAAGGCTAAACACTGGTAGGTGGAGCTACCACTGGGTGTCCTGTCTCTGGATGGTAGGCCACAAGTGTAATACAAGGCTAAACAATGGTAAGCGGAGCTACCACTGGGCATCCTGTCTCTGGTTGGTAGGTCACAAGGATGGGACCACATGAGTAAGCCCATTAGTCCATCCCAATATAAGATGCTTGTGGCCAACTGGAATCAGGCCAGAGGGTCCACCCGTGCTACTGCCCCTTTTTTCAAAGTTCTACTACTTCAACAAAATATTTTGTTATGCAGAACAAAACAAGAGAAAATGACATTTGAAAAACATTGAACATGCATTGTGGGCTGATGTTGAAAGTCACAATTTGCATTTTTTTCTGTAGCCTGGAGCCTTTGAAATTGTAATAGCAATAAAAATGACATTTTGTCATAATGAGGCTACTTGTAAGAGCTATAAAACAGGAAGCATAACTGATTGCTTGTGTCCCTCCCTTTTCGTACTACACACTGTAGTCATTTCTTAAGTTACTCAAGTCTCCCATTCCTTCACTTCCTTTGCAACCTATTAACAATAACTGTTCTTCATTTTCACCTAGCCTTTACTTCTTTCATCTCTCCCTCCTCAGGACATGTATATTGCACGCGTCTTAAATTCTACATGACTCTTAACTATTTATCTCAAGAATAACTCGACAGTTTGCCATAGTAAGCCTATATAAAACTGACCTGGTGCACACACTGTGTAATAACTCTTATTATCACCGTTTATAGTACCTTTTAGGCTGCACCTGAAAATGATGGATCGCCAAACATCTCTTCAATATGGACAAAAGCACGAAAATGATCTCTGACCGCCACTTTCAACAAACAAGCATTTCTTTACATGGGCAAAGCCCCCCTGCCATAATATATACACCACAGTCTGAGGGAGTCCTGCAGTTATATATACCAACTCCATAGTCTGAGGGAGTCCTGCAGTTATATATACCAACTCCATAGTCTGAGGGAGTCCTGCAGTTATATATACCAACTCCATAGTCTGAGGGAGTCCTGCAGTTATATATACCAACACCATAGTCTGAGGGAGTCCTGCAGTTATATATACCAACACCATAGTCTGAGGGAGTCCTGCAGTTATATATACCAACTCCATAGTCTGAGGGAGTCCTGCAGTTATATATACCAACTCCATAGTCTGAGGGAGTCCTGCAGTTATATATACCAACTCCATAGTCTGAGGGAGTCCTGCAGTTATATATACCAACTCCATAGTCTGAGGGAGTCCTGCAGTTATATATACCAACTCCATAGTCTGAGGGAGTCCTGCAGTTATATATACCAACTCCATAGTCTGAGGGAGTCCTGCAGTTATATATACCAACTCCATAGTCTGAGGGAGTCCTGCAGTTATATATACCAACTCCATAGTCTGAGGGAGTCCTGCAGTTATATATACCAACTCCATAGTCTGAGGGAGTCCTGCAGTTATATATACCAACTCCATAGTCACACAACAGAAACGTGAACAGCCCAACGATCACTAACATAGAACTGATTTTATTTCATTGGACAAATCATGATGGAATGCTACTCATGTTCCCAAAATGTCCATTTACATCACTCAGTTAACAAACGGAAAATAAAACAAAGAAAATAGAATAATTCCCTTGATATAGTGCAGACCCAGTAACAAAAACATCATTCAACGTCATGTCTATTCTGCAGAGGGCACTACAGTGTTAACATAATTTGGACAGTAACTGTTCTGATCACCAGGGCGATATGGACTGATTAACTGACATCTGGTATCTGACCAGCATTTGATAACTCTCTAGGTTGCAGTGGGTGATGTACAGACAACAGACAGCACTGTACATGTGAGATTTTAACAGGAACTTGTATACTTGTACAGAACTGTAGCACGGTCATTTGACGGACTGTATAGTATCCTTGAACTGTTAAGCAAACATACGTGAGTGACACCCCGATAAACAAATCTAAACACAATAAACAAATAAAAATAACATAAACTGGCGTGCTCCTCAATTCAAAATTCAGAAACAAAAAAAGAAAAAAGCAATAATTTTTTTCACTACCTGAGTACTTTTTTTCTTTTAATTTTGCTAACAATAAGCACAGTATGAATGCGTTACCCGTAAAAGTTTTATATATATATATATATATATATACATATATATATATATATATATATATATATATATATATATATATATATAGTACAGTCCAGAAAGGCATGGATACACTAAACTGGAAAACTTTAAAAACAATACATTTCTTCCTTAAGAAGAGTACAGTATATTTTTTAAACAAGGGATTAACTGCTATGGCATAAACAATAAAGTAAACATAAAATCTTAAACAAATAAAAACATGTCCTGGTAAATCCTGATGCTTGATAACTATGGTTTCTTGAAGAGATTGATATCTAGTGAGTCCAACAGCTATCTAGTAGAAAGATCATAGTGGTGTAGGTGTGAGTAGAAGAGGGTGGCCACTGAGTGGTCATGTCTTCTACACCCAGAAGGGATCTGTCAGGTTACTGCTCTGACACTACCAGGTCTACTGACTGACTCTGGATTCAGGTGAGCTGTTTGGAGATGCTACCATTGCACTGTAAAAGTGATACAAGTCAGAAGGTTAACAAGATTTTTTTTTTACATTTTTGTACACATTTTTAAAGAATGCTTTTGATGGTCTTCAAATTTTACCTTTGATTTCAGGTTTATATATATTTGTCTACCAGAAAAGTCCAACTGGGACAGAGGCTATTTTCAGCAGAGGCCCAGGAAGAAACACTTCAGACATGTCTTTGGAAGGTGGGAGGAAACCAGAACACCTGGAGGTAACCCATGAAAATGCAGGGAGGACATACAGAATGTGCACAGAAGGCACTCCAGCCAAGAATCGAACCAGAGAACCTCTTGCTGTGAGGCGACAATGCTAACCACTGCACTGCTGTGCCACACACATTATTTTCTTAAATAGGTTTCTGAAAAGTGGCACCAGGTACAGGAAACTTGTTATTAATGGACTGCAAAAGAAGCCAACCCCATTTACAATTTATGTAAGGATAAGATTGAAGAAGCAGTTTGAAATACTGTGGATGAAAGTGAACCTCATTGCAAAGGTTATGGCTCCAGTTAGTACTTGCAGTAGCATATTATTCCAATAGGTAACAGCTGACTACCACCTGACAATTCCTCGCTGCTGCAGCATAGTGCAGTCTTGTGCATTTTGTGACACCGAGGCGAGAATGTCTTCCTATTGGTCTAGGTATCTCATTTACACTACTACCGTTTGTTTAGTTAGGCGAGCAGGATATGGCTGCATCAATACGAAAGGGCTCTACTCCCACACATCCCTGTTAGGTCCTTCTGTTCCTCATCCTTGGGTTCACAAACTGCAGTTAGACACATATAGCATTCACTTTTTCTTCTGTCAAACGCTTTGTCTCTGGAACCTTCCTCTCCAGTAGGTATGCAGGCCGGATTGAAGATGTCTCTGTAAGATTACCTTTTTCACTAGCCAAAGATTTTTTTCTACTATTTATTATATTGAGCAGAGACTTTTTAGCATGCTTCTATATTTATTTATTTGTCTTTTATTGTAATGATTTCTTAGTATCAAGCATGTTCATAAATATGAATTAAACACCTACAGTCATTCTTCTCCTTCGGAATATAGCTCCAACATCTTTCCATCATAAATTGCAAGCCTAGTTCATCCATTTACTGGCACAAGTCCAATGATCTCTGCATCTCTGCTTACACACTGGTATATCTGATTTCCCCAAGCCCAGGAGGGACCTAGCAGCTTGTCCCACCACATTGACAGATTGTTCCACATTCTTTGCTTAGGTACTTCGCATGTATATTAAATCAAACGGCATGTTTATTTGCAACAACCCATGATATTTTTCACTAATTAACAGTGTGGCTGTCCAGTGATGTGCTAATGTGTGCCAGATTTGTTGTTCTTAATAGTCAAGTAGCAAATCTATCAGTACTATGCTGGTATTCCAAAATTATTTGACACTAAACAGCACCATTTTCTTAAAGGAAATGTCAGACTTCATCATTTCTTGGTTATCCTCAGGCTTTTGTGAACCTGTCTGTGAACCTGTTGCATACAACTCTGAAGAGGATGGTTATGGATTTATAACAGCATTTTTCTGCTCTTAGCTAAAACATGCACTCTAACTTATTCTCAGACTTTGGTATGTACCATCCCTCCTCCATTTTGTTTAGTAACTCACCCCAACTAGTTTTGCTTGATCCACACTCAGCAGAGGAAATTATTATGGCAGTGCAAGGCTATAATGCTTTCCACACCTTTAAAACTGCTACTGCAAAGGTAGGGACAAAAGCTGAAAGTGTCTCAATTTACATCAAAAACAAACACACCTCGAAGCTGCTCAAGAAGTATAATTACCACGGGGGGACAAACTCCCGCACCATATCATAGCAAGTTACAGGTCCCCCACATGACCTACGACACCCATAACACATACTTAAATCTAATTGAGACACTTCCCATTCAACCCAACCCCCATTCAATCACCCATATACATGAGTCATTTTAACTACTCCATTAAATACTGGACATTCAGTCACCCGTATACATGAGTCATTCTAACTACTCCATTAAATACTGGACATTCAGTCACCCGTATACGAGTCATTTTAACTACTCCATTAAATACTTGAAAGCATATGTGACCCCAAATATGCAGGTCCAGAGATTCCTGGACTCTGTAAGCACAAACACCCTGGACTAACGAGTCTCTACAGCCACTATAGTTAACATCATCCTTGATGTGGTCCTCAAAAGTCATGCAGTATGCTGCTGTCTATGTAGTAGTTCATGGGTACACAGTTTTTACCAAAGGGGATGACAATGCACTCAATGCCAAAAAGTGCAGTGTCATCTCCTTTGGTAAAAACTCTGTACCCATGAACTACTACATAGACAGCAGTCTACTTAACACCAAATGACCTTGGGACCCAGGTGGAGAGTAGTCTGCCCTTTGATAGTCACATCGCTACAGTAGTCAGGAAGTCTGTCTATGTGGCACACCTCATCATAAAAGGGTTCTCATCCAGGAAAAAAGAGGTCATTGTCTCCCTCTACTCGACACTCGTTAGACCCATTATAGAGTACAATGCCCCTTTTGGAATGTAAATCACAAGACATCTGCAGCAGCTGGAAAGGTCACAGAAGTACCTCACAAAGAGGACTACTGACCTCAAACAGATGCCCTACACTGAACTCCAGCTTTACTCCATAGCATATCTCCTACTCCGAGGTGATCTTTGCCTAACATATAAAACTATGTCAAACCCAGAGCTGTTGGACATGCTGCACCTAAATTAATCCCAATCCCTCCATGCTACACGCTCTAGGGACCTAAACCTTGTCACCACAACAAACAGAACACGCTGGAGGGATAGATTCCTGTCTCAGAGACTTCTCATACTCTGGAACAGGCTACCCATCTATGTCAAGCAAAGTTCTTCATTAGCACTCTTCAAGAAAAATCTTGATGAGTGGATGGGAAACAGGAAATACACTCCGGGGATCACTTTTTGGCTCTGCTCGACAGTGGCACAGGAAAATAACTTTCTTGGGTGGCGTAAGCCAGGGAACCTTGTTGGCTAGGCTTATGTAGGCCCTCGGGCCAATAGCCTAGTACCTACCTATTAGTCTATAAAACATGGAAAAGATTGCACCCCCCCCCCCAATGTAATGTTCGGAGTGGAAGCTGTCACACATCTCGGGCCTGTACACTGAAAGGCATAATAATGTGGCAAGGCAGCTGCATTGAGGATTGTGCAAACATTATAATATTCAAGTAGCTGAGAAGCATTGGAAATATGAGCCACAAGGTATTATAGACAGTAATGAGGTTTGTGTCACACGGGGTCACCCATTACCATCTACCCAGAACCCCTTTTTCCCCATTTTCCACATGGGGTTGGGGTGTCATTTCAACAGTGACAGTCATCTCGAGTCAACGTTTACACCGCTGTGTGGCTAGCCCTGCCACGGTATTTCATTTGTACCACTCACTTACATGCACACTGATGCCCACAGCCAGTTTAGCATCCAGTCCACCTACTGCATGTCTTTATTAACAGTTCAGAACTAGATGTTTGAAAACCAGCTGCAGCAGTCCATAAAAGGAAGACAAAAGTAGCACCGATCACTGAAATCGCTCACCCAGTGACGACAGTGTCTTACGCAAAGTCATAAAATACCAGGATTTGCAGACAGAAATGAGGGCAATGTGGAAGAAGGATACTAAGACAGTTCCAGTAGGAGCAATGGGCCTCATAAAAATAACTTACAATCTTATTTAGATATGCTACAGATACATGTAACTCTGTATGAAATGCAGGAGTCAGTTCTGGGTACATTGTGAGTGTTGCGAAGACCACTTTTGGCTAACAACAAAGACTGAAACAATACTAATTTCATGAACTTTAATCATACTTTGACTTACGAATGGGGTCCATTCCCATCATGTTTATTAGAAACCCGAAAGACTTGGAGAAATTAAACCAACAATCAGAAGACATAACAACTCTGCTGACTGTCAAATTTAGATCCAGTTTACCCCTCTCTCCCCCTCAGACACTTCTCAGAAAACACCCTCAATCATAGCTTCCTCAGTTATCACTAGGGAACAGGTTCTCAATACACTGTATCAATGGAGCAGATAATATCTCAGGATACTTAGGACACACGTTGCTGGTGGTTTCCTTCATTGTTCGGTCAGACTGGTGGTTTGGTTTTTATTATCTCAGGACATTCCTTAATACCATGACACACAGCCTATCACGGTCACTCAAATCAGTATTAACTGTGGCCTCCAGACAAACATTGTGCCAAATGAGTGTTCAGTGTCAGTGGTGCAACAGGCAGCAAAACTGGCTTTGGTACAGAAAGCTGTGGGGTCTCTTCCCACACTAGATAGATTGCTGACACTGCAGTGTAGTGGGGGTGGGGGAGCACTGCACTCCTGTACTCCTGAGTGTGTGACTGCAACTGTCATCCCTCTGCACCAGCACTGGACATCTATGGAGACAGATAATGACTGACGGTTACATCTGACTAGACTAATATGCAAAGCCATAGAAAAAAATTATAATGGAAATGATAAACAATGACTTAGGAAACCTCCAGACACTGGATCCAACCCAGTTTGGTTTCAGACAGGGTACGTCATGCATACTTAACCTGGTGGACTTCTTTGAGAAGGTCACCAAAGCAATGGATAGGGCAAAACAGTGCATACCATCTTCCTTGACCTGGTAAAAATATTCAACACAATACCCCACTCAGGCACTGTAGACAAACTCTCAAAATTAGGTATAACCCCCATGTCACCCACTGGACAGACAGCTGGCTCACAGGCTGGCCCCAAGAAGTTAGGATAGGGGAGTCTATCACCACAAAGAGGCCAGTCACTATCATCATCTGCTTCTCTGAAGTCAGGGCTAATGTCAAGGGCCTCTAACTGACTAAGTTTGCAGATGATTGCAAACTAAGCACAGTCATAGCATCCCCCAAAGACACAAACACTCTCCATAAAGGACTGACACATACTAATAATTGGTGCAAGAGCCATGGTCTAAAATGCAATGCCAGAAAATGCATAACTATATCCTTTAGGCAAACAGCTACCCCTGGAAGCTATCACATTGATAATACACTGCTAAGCGTAAACTTAGTGGTCAGGGATTTGGAAATACATGTAGACAGTAGCCTGTCATTTGAAATCATTCTATGTTGTGCAGCTTATAAGCAAGGGTACGCCCTACAGGTCCAAGGAGGTCATTGTTTCACATACTCAACCCTTATCAGACCATCACTGAGTACAGTGCCCCTTTGGTATTTACCTAACCACATACGACCAACAGATGGAACAAACATGGAGGTTCCGCACTAAAAGAATACAGAGCATAAATAACACATCCTTTGCAGACCACCTCAAAGACTTGTCCTTGTATTCCTGTCTCCTACATGCTGTTGAGGGAAGATCCATGCGTAGCATACAAGGCATTGTCAGATCCCAGTTTGATGGACGTCCCTCATCTGCAAACTAAACAGCACCATGGTTATTCATCCTAAAGATTTAAATCTTGCCTGTGATATAAATAGGACCTGCTGGAGAGACAAGTATGTATTCCACAGACTACCCCTTCTCTGGAACAGGCTCCCATCCATGTGAAACAGAGTTCCTGCCCAACTCAGTTCAAGTGTAACTTGCACAACTGGATGGGGGATTGAAAATTCACCCATGGTTTGGTACCCATGTCTCTAATGGAGACAGACAGCCCATAAATGGTTCATCTCCCAGACCCCTCCTTGTAAATGTTTCCTTTTCTAAGCCCCTGCTTACACTACCAAGGGTACCAGAACCAGAGATTTGGAATGCATAGCTCGGCTTAAAAAGGCCCCAGTGTTTGTTAGCTTAGTACACACATATAAACATATACATTCAAATAAAGTAAAACTTTGAGAAACATAATAATGCAAATATACAGCTGTATATTCCACTTGCTTGGAGGAAACACCTTTCTTACAATTTTGCAGTCAGCACCTATATTTACATGCTGATATTAATAATGTTTAATATCAGTCTCTGGCATTTGATTACTCCATCATAGGCAAAGGGTTTTAAGGAGGTATGTCATTTTGTAATTTTATAACACAGCTTTACATACATTGAGAGATATTAAACAGAGACTAATGGCTACCTTTCCATCTGTATAAATATACTTTCAAATGGTCAACAGCAAAAAACATTATCATTGTAAGTAAGCACCAGCTATAAAAAGATGTTGCAGTTCTTATAGACAGAAACATAGCCACTGATTTTGTATTGTATTAAATGACCGGGTAGAAACCACGCCAATCATTTATATCTTTTGTTTTTATTTTAGTTCATGCTTTTCACTTAAGCTATAGCTACAGCATGTTTGTTCCCCTTTATGAACTTTTTTACCCCCTGAGCTACAGCCCTGTGTAATCCAGCAGGATGTAGAGAGCTGCAATATTCTGGGCTCAACACTTGTGCAGTCATCAACACCTACACTAAGATGACACTAAGTGAACACTGACTGTATCAAGAACATCCCTACCACATGTTTTGTGTTTTCTAGTCATTCAGAAAGATTACACTAAGTGCACATGTAGTCTAAACTTTGTGGTAACCTTTGTGAATTCCCCTTGATATTTAAGGCTGCAAGAAAATCAGTAAGAAAGCTAAAATTAGGCGGAAGAAGGTATGAGTTATGATTGTGTTGTCTGTTTACTCAGAACAGTGTACACTTAGTGTAGGCGTTAATGAATCTCAGAGCTCTTTTATCTCCTAATTCTCCTGTGTGGGCAGGAATACAGTTGATGTGCAGTGTATATCCAAAGCAAGCATTTACATGAATTCCATATGCATATCATCCATGAATGACCTTTTTCCAGGATCTCCAAGCTGGCCTACTTTGTGGGCTGTGAAGGGAAACTCCTGTGGTGAGAGATCTCCATTCTCCAACCCAGAAGCGTCATCAGCCTTTCTTTTTTTTTTTTCCATAATAAATTTTTATTGAAATATATTTTCCAAAAACATTACAAAAATACAATAAACATCACACACATAATACACTATAACTACTACAAATCATTTATACAATATCTACATGAAATGCTTCCTATATTTAATATATTCCTAAAATCAGTATCATGCTAATATAATATTGAAGACCTTTTCCCATATTTTCGGGTTATTAATATTTTTGTTAGTTTGTTTCAGAAGTAATTTATGTGCTAGTATATGCTTTATAGCCACAAGCTTAAAATTATTCCATGATGTCTTATGTGGTTCTAGCCAATTTGTGGCTATATAGAGTTTCATCAGCAAAAAAATATTCATACAGATAATAGTTTGAGATCTGGAAAGCTCTCTTGGAGGAATGCGTAGAATCATAAATTCCCATGACAGTGTAGAACTTTGATAACCCATCTTTTGCAGTTGTACTTTAAGAGAGTTCCAAAGTTTATATACGCATTTACAACTCCAGAACATATGAAGAAGATCCGCTGTTTGATCTGCACAGTATGGACAAATTGGAGAATTCCTAGGGTTAAATTTATGTAATCTAAGATGTGTGTAATATGCATTGTTCCAAATCATCAATTGCGTGTACATCAGTTTTGAAAAGAAACTGATTTCCTAGTTATATCAATTGCTTTTAATATCTGATTGTCTGTTACTGTTACTTTTTTACCCAATACTCTGAAAGCAAAATTTTGTCCTGAAATTTCAAATCCTTAATTAATTTATATGCAGTTGCTATAAATTTAGTGTCTTGTTGGATAGCTTGCCACAATTCAGAGCACTTATCCACAAATCCGCTGCAGGTTTAAAGTTCCTAAAGTAGCTCAAGGCAAGTTCTTTAACTTGTCTCATTATAACAATGTAACTTCTAGGTAGATTCATTTCCTGTCTAATTTGTAAAGCCGATAAGTCAAGTTTATTAAAAACATCAAATAGAGTCAGATTAAGTATTAATGGAAATTTGCTGAGATCGATCAGCTGATTATTTAGTTTAAAATTAGGATTCCTGTGGAAAGGTTGAAGAACCATCATATATTGCAATAAATCTACGGACTGAAATAAAGTTTGCAAAGATGAGACACAGGTTATTATGTGGTCCATGACCCCATATTTTATCAGACTAATTTTGTCCATAAAGGGCAATGCTTTAGGATTTATTTTCCTATCCAAAATATGCTTATGATTCAAGACCACCCAAGTTGGTATCCATTTTGTATTCGTTACATCATAATTAGCAATTCTTAAAATTTTATTAGCGTTTACAATCAAATAATATGCTTCAAAGTTTGGTAGCTCAAGTCCCCTCTTGTTTTAGGGGTCATTAATTTCTCATAAGATATTCTAGTTCTTTTGGGTTCCAGATAAATTTAGCTAGATCTTTATGCATTTGTTTAAAAACTGTTTTTGAAATTGATAATTGGGCAGACCTAAATATGTATAACATTCGTGGTAGTATATTCATTTTCACTATTGATACTTTTGCTAATACCGGTAGTTTTAAATTCTTCCATCTGTCACAATCAGCTATTATGTGTTCCCATACTAGTTTAACATTATTGTTATAAAAGTCCTTATTATCCGTAGAGAAGTTGATACCCAAATATTTAATATTTTCTTTACATGTTAACTTCCCCATCAGGGCCATTAGTGAAAAAGGTTTTGGGGTTCTTAATGGGAAGATATTTGTTTTCTGTAAGTTAATTTTATAATTGGAAACTACTGAAAATTCGTTTATGAGCTTTAATATCTTTTCACTGTCTGAAATTGGGGTTGTACAATAAATAATAAGATCATCGTGAATGCTGACATTAATATTTTATTCCTATAAATTATTGGTGCATTATGATACAAATTTTGCTTGATATATAAAAATAGGGTTCTAGATATAGGTTAAACAATAAGGGGACATGGGACAACCCTGACGAGTACCATTTTTAATCTGTATTCTGTTAGAATAAGTCCTATTGATGTATAGCGTAGTGTATGGATTACTATATAATATTTGTAGTATCTGAATGAATTCTTGGGGCAAGTTAAAATAGGGTAACACATCAAACAAAAATTTATGTCTACTCTATCAAATGCTTTCTGGGCATCTATTATAAGAGCATAGATATTAAAGTTGTTTTTTTTAGCATACGTCATCATATTATGCAGTGAAAGTGTGTTATCGCTGGTTTGTCTAGTTGCCATAAATCCAGCTTGTTCCTTAGAAATTAAATATATCAAAACCTTCTTTAGTCTCGATGCTATAATTGATGTTAAAATTTTCATATCCACATTCATTAGTGCTATTGGTCTGTAATTATCTGGGTTAAGGGGATCCGAATTGGTTTTATGTATGAAAATTGTTTTTGACGCATTGAGGTGGGGGTCACTAATTTTATTTTTAGTTATATAATTAAATACATGAGACAATTCTTTTCCCAAACTATCAGCAAACTCTTTGTAAAATTCAGCTGTAATACCATCAGGCCCTGGCGACTTATGTACTTTCATATGTTGAATTGTATAGTCATCAGCCTTTCTATCCTGCAACCAGGTGACTGTCCATTTTTTGAGCCACTGATCAAAACTTTGGTTACCCTCAGGAAGCTTAGGGCTAAAGCATCTGTGCCAACAGGTCAGACGTCATAAAAAAGTGCTTTGTTGCCTTACCAGTACTATAATTTTCAGAACACTGTGTAAGTGAGTCACAGTGTATAACCTGTGGTTGGAAACATGCAGTAAAAGGGGTACATTTGAGGTATAGCTTTGTTCCTTACTTTAAAATATTATGCATGAACAGTAAAGGATTTCCCAGTGCGTTATTTCTCATATTGTTAACATCATTCTGCCTCAAAAGCATGATAATATAATAAACTTTATGGCAAACACACGACAGTATAACATATGGAATAATATGTGGGTGCTGGGAATTAACCATGTAAGTTAACTCAATGAGCTGTTTCTAAGTGACGTTAAGTAACCTGAATACAATGTCTCAGAGGTCATCCTGGATACATGACTATTTCAAAGAGAGTTGATTCTGTTAACCCCTAGGAATGTGCCCACTGTTAAGAAGCCTTCCAGTTTTTGTTTACTTTAAAAATGGGGACACTGCTGTTTATCATGTGTTGTTGTTGTCACTGAATTTTAAAAATATTGTACTTGTAAGATCACTGTCTCATGTTGCCAATGTCTCATTATGTCGGGGCTTGCTTTGTTGTAGATGTACTTTATTGCAGTGTTACATGATTCTCTGGGTTTATGCAACCTTGGTAGGCAGTATATGGGGAAATTGGGGTGTGAGAGCAGAACCCACCCCACATGGGAGTGGAGCATCCCTGCAAAAGCAATTATATTTCAGTATTTTGAAGCATGTTTTGTTGAATTTATGGTTTCAATATCTTTAGATATTTTTAGCTGCAATCATTGGCATAGTAAAAACATTTTTTTCAGACTGTACTCAGATGTTTTTATGGCTGAGCTGTTCTAGAACCCAGATACTTTGAGAGTCTGGCAATTATGAGCACTTTATAGCTGTACTACAGGATTCCTCACTGCTTTAGGCCCAGTGCAATATTCTGCATCACACTGCAGTGTGCTCATACCTTTCAACTGTCCAGATTTTCAGAGAATGTCCAGATTTCTAGTCTGTTCCTCTGTTTATAAGTGCAAAATTTAAAATATGCCCCTGTTTTGGGCCTTTGTGTCCACATTATTTTAGCTTTTGTCCAGATTTCTTGTGCTGAGAGGCTGAGAGCATGAGACTGCCTCACATGGGTAACCTCTGAATGCCAGAAGCTAGTTAACATGGCAGAAGTCTGCTTTGGGATATGGGGCCTAGGAAACTACTTCCTGGGCCATTATTAATTCTGTAATAAGTACATTGTTTACTTTTACAACTAAAATGAAATGTTATTCTGATTTTATATAAAACAGTTAATGTGACTGACAGGTACATCTGTATATCAGTTTTAAATGTAATTCATGTTCATAGTTTCCACTCTGTACTTCACTAACATGTCTGTTCGACTATGGACTGTTTATTTGTGGTGACTTGTGTTATGTTTATTTAAACTGGGGCTTTTCAGGGTCAAACCCAAATCAATTATTTCTTTGAGCTTATGTTACAGGTGGCTTCAGTTAATATTCATTAGGTTTTCCCTCACAGCATCAGAACACTGCCTCGACTAACACTGAGAGATTTTGGGTAATAATTCATTAACAATCAGGTCAGAATCTGCAAGCAGATGGCAATTTAGTCAAGACAAACCTGGTGAAACTCTTATGACAACAGAGTCAGTATCAAGAGAAAACAACAAAGGCACTGTGCTGGGAAGCCTAGATATTAAAATGCAAAATGTTAAAATATATTCAAAGAAGTCAGGTACAATTAACTAGGCTAAATGTGTGCTTATACAAATTAATTGTTCTACCAAAGTTACTTGTAAGAAATAAAGTGTTTGAAGGAGGCAGAGAGTTGTAACGGAAATGTTAAGAGAGATCCAGTGCTAAGCAAATTTACTAGGATGTAGGGAGCTCTGCTACACAAAGGGAACTTTTTTTGCTACACACTCATGTATGGTACCGCCCTACTACTAGATGCATGGTTTAATGGACGTAGTCGTTGTCTTTGATGGCAGTAGAAATTAGGTATCTGGCTCATGGAGCAAAATGCTATGCAGGTCATACAGTGATCTCTTATTTCCTGTGCAAATGCAAATGAAAAATACTGATAACAATTGTTCTACATTAAAGTAATTTGAAGCAAGAGGTGATGTTTTGCTACCACTGTTTGTTGAAGGGGTGGAGAGATTAGACACAGACACAAGAGGAGGAATGTTACAGTGAAACAATGTTTCAGATAACGTGTTTTGCAGCAGCACAGCTTGGCAGGTACAAAGAGGATCCTGAAAGGTAGTAAGCTATCACAACAAGGTGCGGTTACTTTATCAAGTGCATGTGCAGGTTCACACACCTATCAACTAAAAGTATGCAATCTGACATTTAATGACATCAAAAATATGGCAGTTTTAAAATTTCCACTGAGAAAAGCATACACTTTTCAGCCAAAATAGAAACTCATGATGCTAGTCCAATAATTAGTAAAAATTATTTGAATTGCAAAGCTGCAAAAATAGTTCCATTGGTTCATAGGTGATTACCAGGCTAAAAACCCCACGGGCCTTTTTAAGTCTAAGAAATGAATCTGACAAGTTTTCATACCCTACGGTTATTTTAGGGGGGGTTATATGTAGGCCTGGGCATGGATGCTCAAGCAATTACAGGCTGTCTAGCTCATTACTAGAGACACAGGTGGCAGACCATGGGTGTATTTCCCATTCTCCATCCAAGTTATGCTTGAACTGGATTAAGTAATCTGCCAGTAGGTCTGGTATACCTTCTGGCTCGCTGTAGGTTACTCCATTAATAATGAGCTCTCCACGCAATTGTGCATTGTCTTTGAGATTGTGGACATAACTTAAAAATGCCTTGAGGTTGCTTCGACCTATGACGCCAGATTTACCTCAGCTTTGGCAGACTTTTCTTCTCTAAGTTATTTGTTTAGTTTGATAATGGCATTTTTATCTTGCAGGGCATCTCCTACGTTTTGAAATGATTTTCTACCTCCTGTTATACAGCCTAGTGATGTGATTCCACCAGGGTGGCTTGTTTTTATAAGATAGTTCTGTACTTATTCTTGGTGGGTACAGCTGCCTCTGTGCAGTGATTAACATACTTTTATAGCATTTCTTTGAACAGATCCGCATAAGCAGTAGTGTTCTCAGGGACTGGGGACTTGAACTTTTGCCAGGTTATCACTTAGTAGAAAGTTAGCATTAGAGAAGACCTACAGCAAGCAAGGATATGACAGGGGACTTTGCCTGTGGAAACCTGGACATGAAGATGCTCAGCACATCATCCTGTTTTACAAATCTTGAAGTGAGTTTGTTGTTGATATAGACTGCTACACCTCCACCTTTGGCCCCTGCCTGTGTGGAAGGCATTGTAGCACTGCACTGGCAGGGTGCTTTCTGTGGCTGTAATCCACATCTCATTAACTGCACAGATGTCCACATTCCCCAGGGTGAGCTGGTTTAGGCTCCTGGCTGAGTGGTTTCTGTGACTTAAATTCATGTTTCAGTAACTGCACAGATGTCCATGTTCCTCAGGGTGAAGTGGTTTAGGCTCTTGATGGGGTGCTTTCTGTGGCTGTAATCCACATCTCAGTAGTGGCATGAATGTCCACGTTCCCCAGGGTGAGCTGGTTTAGGCTGCTGATGGGGTGCCTTCTGTGGCTGTAATCCATGTCTCAGTAATGGCACAGATGTCCACGTTCCCCAGGGTGAGCTGGTTTAGGTTCCTGGCGGGGTGTTTTCTGTGGCTGTAATCCACGTCTCAGTAATGGCACGGATGTCCACGTTCCCCAGGGTGAGCTTGTTTAGTCTACTGGTATTGAGCAGCAGAACCTTGAGATTCCCTCTGTATTAGATATCCTAAGTCAGAAGGTTTGTCAGTTTGGCATTGGGGGAGGATGGTGTTTTAGCCAATATTCAAAAGCCTAGAGGGGGCAGGTCCAGACCATCCTTGTCAAAGCAACATGACCTGTTGACCATATCATCTCATGCTGACAAATATTGTACCCCCTTGGAATGACACCAGAAACTAAGCAAATTACTGAAGTTAATCTTTTTCGTTCATGTTGTGGCATCATCCTTGGTGAAGGTAGAATGCTGCTCAGTGCTAGGCACATACCAGCCTGGGACACATAGTCCGAACACTCCATAATGTCTCTTTTCACATAGTCCAGAGAGGTACATCTCAGGTCATTTACTCCCACATGGACTCTGCCAGAGTCATACTGGTACTTATGGCCTAATGACTTGAGTTTGTGGGTGATTTGATGGATGGGGCTCCTGATAAACAACTGATCATAATTTTCTCATTATTTGGTCTCCTATGAGAAAAATATTGGGTAGTGTGTTGGCTGGCCTTATGGGCTTTGTAGCTGAGGCTCCAAAGGGTTTGGCTATATGTGTTGTGTTTGGTGTTGTTTTGGTGGAGAGCTGTAGGGGTCACTGAGGATTCATTTAGTAGTAAAGATGTCTAGGAGATCTTTAGAGTTTTAAGTGCCTCAGCACATTGGTCTGTGTGTTGGTGAGTAGTACGTGTGGTGGGTGTAGTGCTTACGTTATTGACAACCTGATTGTTATTTTTAATGCTTTTTTGTGAGAGTAGTGCTTCCAGTCACATGGTGTAATTATATCTGTCACAGACTGCTTCCGGTCACATGGTGTAATTATATCTGTCACAGACTGCTTCCAGTCACATGGTGTAATTATATCTGTCACAGACTGCTTCCAGTCACATGGTGTAATTATATCTGTCACAGACTGCTTCCAGTCACATGGTGTAATTATATCTGTCACAGACTGCCTCCAGTCACATGTTGTAATTATATCTGTCACAGACTGCCTCCAGTCACATGGTGTAATTATATCTGTCACAGACTGCCTCCAGTCACATGGTGTAATTATATCTGTCACAGACTGCCTCCAGTCACATGGTGTAATTATATCTGTCACAGACTGCCTCCAGTCACATGGTGTAATTATATCTGTCACAGACTGCTTCCAGTCACATGGTGTAATTATATCTGTCACAGACTGCTTCCAGTCACATGGTGTAATTATATCTGTCACAGACTGCTTCCAGTCACATGGTGTAATTATATCTGTCACAGACTGCTTCCAGTCACATTGTGTAATTATATCTGTCACAGACTGCCTCCAGTCACATGTTGTAATTATATCTGTCACAGACTGCCTCCAGTCACATGGTGTAATTATATCTGTCACAGACTGCCTCCAGTCACATGGTGTAATTATATCTGTCACAGACTGCCTCCAGTCACATGGTGTAATTATATCTGTCACAGACTGCTTCCAGTCACATGGTGTAATTATATCTGTCACAGACTGCTTCCAGTCACATGGTGTAATTATATCTGTCACAGACTGCTTCCAGTCACATGGTGTAATTATATCTGTCACAGACTGCTTCCAGTCACATGGTGTAATTATATCTGTCACAGACTGCTTCCAGTCACATGGTGTAATTATATCTGTCACAGACTGCTTCCAGTCACATGGTGTAATTATATCTGTCACAGACTGCTTCCAGTCACATGGTGTAATTATATCTGTCACAGACTGCTTCCAGTCACATGGTGTAATTATATCTGTCACAGACTGCTTCCAGTCACATGGTGTAATTATATCTGTCACAGACTGCTTCCAGTCACATTGTGTAATTATATCTGTCACAGACTGCTTCCAGTCACATTGTGTAATTATATCTGTCACAGACTGTATCCATTTCTTTAAGGATTAGTCGGCTGTCAGTGAACATTAGACAATTCTTCTGGTGGTAGTGAAATTGAGAAAGTGCCCATCCATGGTGTCATGGTGTCAGGGCTAATTTAGGCGATTTACAAAGGGGTAATACTGCAGGGGTTTACAGCATGCTAACTTGGTTGCTGTGACAGTACAAGCTACAGCTGGGCTATGTATGCCCGAATTTGTGTGACAGTGAACCTCAGCATGCAGACGTGCTGTGCTATGTATACCAAAATTCATGTGACAGTGCTCCTCAGCATGCAGACGCGGTAGGCTATGTATACCCGAATTTGTGTGACAGCGCTCCTCAGCATGCAGACGTGCTGTGCTATGTATACCAAAATTCGTGTGACAGTGTTCCTCAGCATGAGGATGCCCTGGGCTATGTATACCTGAATTCGCATGACAGTGTTCCTCAGCATGCAGATGAGCTGGGCTATGTATACCCGAATTCTTGTGACAGCGCTCCTCAGCATGCAGATGTGCTGTGCTATGTATGTCCAAATTTGTGTGACAGTGCTCCTCAGCATGCAGATGTGCTGTGCTATGTATACTGGAATTTGTGCGACCGTGCTCCTCAGCATGCAGATGTGCTGTGCTATGTATACCGGAATTTGTGCGACCGTGCTCCTCAGCATGCAGATGCTCTGTGCTATGTATACCCGAATTTGTGCGACAGTGCACCTCAGCATGCAGAAGTGCTGGGCTATGTATACCCAAATTCATGTGACAGTGCTCCTCAGCATGCAGACGTGCTGTGCTATGTATACCCAAATTCATGTGACAGTGCTCCTCAGCATGCAAACATGTTGTTCTTTGAGCACTCACTAAAGTTACTCGGAAGTGTTATGGGGAATATTTTGTTTCAAAGGCACTGCTAAATGCCAGTACATGATAAGCAGCAGAATGTAGAAGCTCTCACCTCGATGTACTTAATGAATCACAGAAAAACCCCATCAAGAATGACAATACACATTCTGTAAAAGTCAGCTAACTAAACCACTTGTCAAAATTCAACCTGAAAATACAACCACTACATACATGCAACTCTAAATGTGATTCTACCAAATTATCTTCTACCAAATGAACTTTCTACTATTTTTTTTTTTACCAAATGTAAATCTACCAACTGAATGTTCTACCAAACATGTTGTAACCATATGTATATATCTATATAAATATATATGCATATATGTGTGTGTGTGTGTGTGTGTGTGTATGTGTAGATATAAATAGAGAGGATGTAGGAGGGCAGGAACGCAGTGGCAAAGGCCACCCTACAAAAACACTTTAATGGTGTTACAGTGAATTGTGCAATTTCTGCATTTCTTTTTAAACTGAAGTTTGTTTGGTAAAGTGGTACTGGGCTTTAAAGCTAGGAGCTGCTAAGCAGTTTCATCTTGTAGTACAGAAATGGATTATGTCCATCCTCCATATGGCTCTTGTGCAACTAGCAAGTTACTTAGCCAGACGTTGCTCCTGTGTCATCCTTGAAAACAGTCTTGAATCTAGTGGGTTTACCAAACTAATAAATAGCAGAAAAAGTTTACACTTTGATGCTGCCAAACTTGTAATGGTCATGCACTTCTGACAATCACATCTGTGTGTGTGTGTGTGTGTGTGTGTGTGTGTGTGTGTGTGTGTGTGTGTGTGTGTGTGTGTGTGTGTGTGTATGTATGTGTGTGTGTGCACATGCGTGTGCGTGTGTGTGTGTGTGTGTGTGTGTGTGTGTGTATGTATGTGTGTGTGTGTGTGTGTGTGTGTGTGTGTGTCTGCGTATGTGTGTGTGCGTCTGTGTGTATGTGTGTATGTGTGTGTGTGTGTGTGTGTGTGTGTGTGTGTGTGTGTGTGTGTGTATATATATATATATATATATATATATATATATATATATATATAAAATATAAGCGCTACAGAATCCTGAAAGCCCAAAATCCTGAAACCAAAATCTCTAAAGTTCAAAATACTGAAAACTCAAAATACTGAAAACACACAGGATACAAACACTTACTATATTCCAGCACACGTACATACAGAAACATAGTACCCTTCAACTATATGCAGGGGGGAAAGACCCCTGCCCCCCACACCCCCTGCTACTTAAATATATCAACTCCGAGATTGCACTTCAGTACACTAAGTACAACCTCGGAGTTGATATATTTAAGTAGCAGGGGGTGTGGGGAGCGCAGCCCCCCACATCGTGGGTGCAGGTGTGCCTGCCCCCCTGCTTATACTTGGAGAAGAGTAATATGGTTTGTGTTTTGTTTCTGTATGTACTTGTGCTGGAATACAGCAAGTGTTGGCATCCTGTGTGTTTTCAGGATTTTGAACTTTCAAGATTTTGGTCTCAGGATTTTGGGCTTTCAGGATTCTGCAGTGCTCCATATACCTGCATCTATCTATCTATCTATCTATCTATCTATCTATCTATCTATCTATCTATCTATCTATATACTGCGGTGGTGGTGCTGCGGTAGCATTGTCGCCTCACAGTAAGATGTCCTGTTCGATTATTAGCTAGAGCGTCTTCTGTGTGGAGACCTGCATGAATGGGCGTGCCTTCGTTGAAGGTTGTACATCAGGGCCTGCACCTCGGCACGTAAAAATCTACTGCCAATCATTAGCGGACCGGAGGTCTGCTGTGGCAACCCCTAACCGGGAAAAGCCAAAAGACACAACATATATAAACATATAGACACGCGCACACACACACACACACACACACACACACACACACACACACACACACACACACACACACACACACTTAATGCAGGATATACAGTGATTTTATTTTCAAACACCTTTACTGAATTATCAGTTCGAAAACAGGCAAATTTACATTTATAGAAAAGTAATCAAACTTTATTAACATAAACATTGCTATATATCATATAACCTATGCAATATTACATAACTTATTAATTTCCTGCTTTTTTAAACAAGAAACATCTTCAATAAACCATCACTTACTATATAGGCAATCATAAATTTATATAAATGAAAACAAATCACACTGACAATACTAGTCGCAAGCATTTTACATCACAAACCATACTGACACACACAGTTGCAAACAGTATACATGACTTATAATCTACCCAGTCCTTCCCACTCAGACATTACATGCTCATTTAAGTCCTGCAGCCTTTTAGGCCTCACTCCTCCCTTGTATGTACTGTTCCCACACTTCCCATTTTTCCTGTGTAGTTAACCCCTACTCTTTTCTAAGTATCTCAGTTCCAGTTATTTTAACTCTGTTACTATAGTCACTACTTCCAGTACGGTTGGTTTCGATTTTGATTTCCATTTTCTAGTCATTGCTTTTTTGACAGCCACCATTATTAGACACAGTAAGGCCTTACCATGTTGAGGCAATTCCGATTCTGTATCATAACTCAGAAAAATCATTTCTGTCGACAGACCAATTTGCCCACCCGGCATCTCTGACATCCGGCAGGGAATCCTTAAAGTCCACCAGCTCACTCTCCTCCCAGAAAATATGTTCCTAATTACCTCTTTCTTCCCCTTTACACCTCCAACATTTACTGTCTAACTGAGGAAAAATTCTCTGGAGTCTACTTGGGGTATAAAATATCTATGTAAACATTTCCAGGCAAAAACTCCTAAATTCTCTAGATTTTGTTGCATATTTGGGAGACATATATACATAAAGTGAGTTTGAGCAGGGATGCTTTTAAGCTTAGTAAACAAAATTTCCTGAAGAAAATTTTAGTCCCCTGAAACCTTTTTTTAACTATTAAAAAAAAAAAACAGCACCCCTACTGTGGGAAGCTTTGACCCCAAACCTTTCTCCCAATGTAAAAACCATCAGGATAACAGAAGCGGATCTAAATCAGGAATAAAAACTCAGTTTCAGCAATGTACATAAGTAGGATCCATTCAACTAAGTGTTCACAGGAATACAAATGATAATTAGTTTTGAATAATCTCTTTAATGTAAGTTGTGCTTCACGGTGGAAACTATTAAATATGCTTGTTCTTGCAAGTTTTGTTTACACAGGATTAGTTTCTTTTACACCCCACCCCAGCTTCAGAAGCTTTATTTTCCTGGTTGCAGCATGTGGACTTTTTTCACAATTTACACAGATGAAATGAGATTGCTGCTTAAGTATATAAACTCCTTAAGCAAATATGCAGGCTTGGCAACTGTGCAGATACTTCCTAAATCTGATGCAGATAAAATATATATTGTACTTGATTGCTTTCAGTTTCTGGAATCTTCCAGGACTAATTTTCTTATCAGACAATATCACACTGCTACTTCACTTGAGGCAACAGGCTCTACAGAAGTTACATCCATCCTGGTGGGGTGGGGGGAAGGTGGCACGGTGCCTACACTATTTGCATGGATATATTCCCTTTATTTGAAATCACTGACACCCACATACCTCAATAATTGCTAAACCTAGGCATCACCTAATCAGAAGAAGATGGTGACACAGAGACAGGTGGGAAGTATATTTCTGTGGCTCAGAATGCTTATCACTAAAGTCCTTGTTCCTTACAGACTGTCAGTAAGGCAGAAAACCTCAGCGTGGCTAGGGCTTTGTGAAGCTCATGCTCACCATCATGACAGTGAAGCTCATGCTCACCATCATGACAGTGAAGCTCATGCTCACCGTCATGACAGGGAAGCTCATGCTCACCGTCATGACAGTGAAGCTCATGCTCACCGTCATGACAGTGAAGCTCATGCTCACCGTCATGACAGTGAAGCTCATGCTCACCGTCATGACAGTGAAGCTCATGCTCACCGTCATGACAGGGAAGCTCATGTTCACCATCATGACAGTGAGGCTCATGCTCACCATGATGACAGTGAAGCTTATGGTCACCGTCATGACAGTGAAGCTCATGCTCACCGTCATGACAGTGAAGCTCATGCTCACCATCATGACAGTGAAGCTCATGCTCACCGTCATGACAGTGAAGCTCATGCTCACCGTCATGACAGTGAAGCTCATGCTCACCATCATGACAGTGAAGTTCATGCTCACCATCATGACAGTGAAGCTCATGCTCACCGTCATGACAGTGAAGCTCATGCTCACCGTCATGACAGTGAAGCTCATGCTCACCGTCATGACAGTGAAGTTCATGCTCACCATCATGACAGTGAAGCTCAAGCTCATTGTCATGACAGTGAAGCTCATGCTCACCATGATGACAATGAAGCTTCTGCTCACCATGATGACAGTGAAGCTTCTGCTCACCATCATGACAGGGCACAATGCTTCCATGATTCTTGTCCCCTATGATAGCTGGCACCTCAGACAATCTCTCTGATCTCCACCAAAGACCCTTTGAGGACCACTATCCATGTGTTCCCCTGTGGCCCTTAAGCCGTGACATGGACCTTGGCACTTGAACCATTACTCAGTCTTGGGTCCCCAGCAGCAAAGGTAGATGGACTGCCACTATGCCAGAGAGCAGGCTTACTTTTTGTGGACATCAGTTGAGTCCACACAGTCACAACTTCAACAATGTATAACTCTGTGACCAGACAAAACCTCCCAATTTCCTTACTGATAATATATGTAAATACTTTGTGCAACATACATGGTTAATAAAGGATATAAAATTAAAGAGACAGACTACAGTAAAGCAGCAGTTAACTGCACTGACCTGACACCAGTGAACAAATGCAGTGACAATGGAAGGGGGACATCTTGCCACCATCTGCTTCAAAGAAATGTCCTCTACAACAGCATTTGGTCTGGCTTGGTCATATAATTGTGTGTGTGTGTGTGTGTGTTTTAGGTTTACTACTGAAATCAGACAAGTCATGAGGGATGTTTTCAGAACAATTCTTGTTACAATACCAGAAGGCAGAAACATATTAAATGGTCATCACAGCCTGATACAAACCTGGATAGGATGCACAGCAATTCTTAGTCCGCTCTGCAAAGCCCAGTGGGTAGCAATAAGCAGCCCTTACACACTGCCAAACAGGCAAAGTCCCAAATCAGGATGAATAACAAAGAAAGTCAGATGATGAAATAGTTCAGTAGTTCAAGTTACTGAAGGGTGATGCCACGTAAAAGAAAACAAGTCACATAATGAAGCATACCAGTTTCTTGAACAAGCCACATAATGAAGCATACAAATTCCTAGAACAAGCCACGTAATGACGCATACCATTGCCTAGAATAAGCCACACAATGAAGCATACCAATTCCTAGAACAAGCCACATAATGAAGCATACCATTTCCTACAACAAGCCACACAATGAAGCATACCAATTCCTAGAAAAAGCCACGTAATAAAGCATACCAATTCCTAGAACAAGCCACATAATGAAGCATACCGACTCGTAAAACAAGCCATGTAATGAAGCATACCAATTCCTAGAACAAGCCATGTAATGAAGCATAACAATTCCTAGAACAAGTCCCACAATGAAGCACACCAACTCTTAGAACAAGCCACATAATGAAGCATACCAATTCCTAGAACAAGCCACATAATGAAGCATACCAAGTCCTAAAACAAGCCATGTAATGAAACATACCAATTCCTAGAACAAGCCATGTAATGAAGCATACCAATTTCTAGAACAAGCCACACAATGAAGCATACCAATTCCTAAAACAAGCCACATAATGAAGCATACTCTTATATACTATTAAGACAAGCATAGGGAATACACCTGAAGCCAGCTTACTAGCAGCACAGATAAAGTGTTGCTAAGCAAGGGCACAGCAGAAGCCGACCTGCTGTGTGCAAGTACAGCCACTTTCTATAAAGGCACAGAGCCTCAGTACACCATGTATGACTCTCTTTCATATCTGATGGAGCAGCAAGGAAGAAGGGGCATTACCATCCTTGCTGCGTGCATTATTGTGTAGGAGTCTCCTGTGATGATGCCTTGTGGAGGATGGTGATATCACACCAGGAGGTGTAGGCCAAAGGAGTGGAATAGGGTGGGGACAAAGTCAACCTACTGAGGAGGCAGGATGATGCACTACAAGTCCCCACTGCATGCACGCCCCTTGGGTTATACAATATGGAGGCAAGAGATGGGGGAGAAGCCAGATAGGTCATAAAAGCAGCCCCCTCTGACTAGATGATGATGGATAGCAATGACCCCTGCAGGAAGTCTTTGGGTCCTCACTGGGCCTGGATTGAAATTTGGGCATTGAGCCATAAGTGACTGTAGTGCCACTACACCCAGAAAGGATGTTGGGCATTGAGATGGCTGTGAGAGTTACAGAAGGAAGAAAAACATATATCACTCTCTCTGGGGTAAAATGAAATGTTAGTGTCCACAAAGAAAAGTCCATAGATGAAGGTTCAATAGTCAGCAGATTAGACTAAAAGGTGTTTTTTTAAGCATTTGTGCTGTTCCTTACTTCTGTCTCTGATTCTTGGCCTTGCTGGCACATAGACTTACTATTCTGTGCAGCAGTCTCTTCTGTAGAGTTAGGGGACAAGTGAGGACTGGAAAGTGAGACAGAAGAAACAAACAGATGAACCACCAGTGTAGAAAAGAAAAAAAATCACTAGAACCAAAGCAGGTAGGGCACACAATACTTGATCTAATGTAAAATAATAAAAACACGCAAGTTTAAAAATTTTCACCCAGAGGGCTTCCTCAGGTGTATGAACTAGTATAAGAACAAACAAGGAGGTTTAAATAGCAGTTTAAAACCACATGACAAATTCAATTAACCATTTCAAACACAATTCTGTTTCTCTCTCAATAAAGGTTTTAAAGAGACAGTACCATTCAGACCTGGTGAAATTTGAGCCTTCAAGCATAATATCCAGTTAAATTTTGCTTACTTAGTTCTACATGCAATTTCTCCACCTCTTATGTTCTCAAACAACACTTCTAATATCCTGAATTTAAAACCATGCTGCATTCCTTGCTCAAGTTTATGTTTAAAAAGAGCATCCGTAGGTAGATCTCAATTTACTTCTGAAATGTGGCTAGATACACAATCCTTTAACCTCTGGTTAGTTTTACCTACATAATAACAGTTACACTGGTCACAATATATACAATTCCTGGTATTTCAATTCCCATATGCTTTAACTTCAATCACTTTACCAGTTACAGAATGAGAAAAACTTTTACAAGTCTCTACTTATTTACAAAAAACACAACTGCCACATTTATATGTGCCTCTTTTAGTGGAATTACTGGAAAACCAGAAGTTAGTTGCTCTTTATAACACAACACATTTTTCAAGTTGGTGTTTCTCTTATGTGAAAACCTAGGTTGATGGGTGACAAAATTACTTAGCTCATTGACACCTTGAAGTATGCGCCAGTATTTACGTATAATCTGCTTAACAGAAAAGGTGTTTTTATTGTAAGTCAAAATACATCTGCCACTACTTCCAATATGCTTGGTATTATGCATAACATATTTGTTTCGAAGAGAAAATAGGTGTTGCTAGAGAATTTCATAATGTTCTCATCTCTTCTCGTGCAGCCTCAACTTCACCCTTATTATATTCCCTTTCTATAAAACCTATTATCATGTTTTTCATCTGTTCATCCATAGTAGAGTTGATTGTATTTAGCTTTGTTACTCTCAGGAACTGGTTATCCATTATGGTCCTAAAGGTGAAGTGATGGTACACTCTAGTTGTATGTACTAAACCATTCTTCTTAGCTGATTTCTCATAAAATAAGTATCAATACATCCTGTCTAATTTTTACAAATGGTAATGTCTAATAAGTCTATCATGTCTGAACAGAAGCAATTTTTAAAACTAAAAAAATTCATGTGTTCGAAGTGTACTCATAAAATTAACAACATTTTCATCTCCTCTCCATATAATAAATAGGTCATCTATAAAATGGTGGTAGAATACGACCTTTTCAAATAAGGGCCACAGACATGAACAGGACTGGGGTACTACCTTCAATGAGTAATTTGGAAGGTAGTAAAAGAAAAAAAATCTATTGCTGAAAGGTTTAAAGGGATAAGTACAAAAGAAAAAAGAAAGGAATGGATGAAGAATAATACGTACAGTTAAAGGTTGGGACTTGGTATAACGGTATACGTACAGCTAAAGGTTGGGACTTGGTATAACGGTATACGTACAGCTAAAGGTTGGGACTTGGTATAACGGTATACGTACAGTTAAAGGTTGGGACTTGGTATAACGGTATACGTACAGCTAAAGGTTGGGACTTGGTATAACGGTGAAGGTGTTTGACTCACAGATGCAAGGTAAAGTGTTTCATTCTCACCTTTGGGAAGTAAATTGGATAGGCTTAGAATAGCCAATTAAGAAAGCCAGCCTAATAATTAGCTATGAATGAATGAAACCACGAATCAAGGGGAAAATTACAATTTTAGAGTGCTTTCTGTAAATGTGAATAACATTAAGACTATAGTAAGGAGAATAGGGGTTTTGGAGTCTTGTAATATGTATGATGTAGATGTAATTATATTAGAAGACACAAGATTTTTAATAAATGAAGAACGATTACAAACAGGAAACTATGGGAAGGAAAGACAATCTGGAATTTGTGAAATGAGAGGTGTTCCGGAATAGCAGTATTCTGAAGAAATACACTGACGATATTAGATGTGACTTTAGAGAAAATGGGAGGATTAACCATTGCAGATTTAAAATGGAAAGAACACGAATATAGAATTATAACATTATATGTACAGAAAGGGAAAGCTTAGACTATGTAGTGATAAATATGAATATTATAATAACATGAAACTTCGTGGTTTAAGAGGCAAGTATAAAAAGAAAGGAAATGATTTAAGAAAAATGTTAGACGTTATAAGATGTGGTACGTTAAACCTTTGGGAGAAAAAAATATGGACTTAAAAATGGGGGATGTACAGAACTGAAATAATTAATTTTAAAGTGTCAGAAGGGTTAGCTATAGGAGAGGGGGAGGTGGTTGAAACAGAATTTTCTGATCATCTTGAAATGTGGCTAGAAATAAAGGAAAACAAGGAATATATAAAAATAGGCAAATGAATAAAAAGGATAAATGAGAATGCATGGAATAAAGAAGGAAAGAGATTAGTAATACAGTTATGGAAAGAACATATTACCATGAAAACATTGTATAAAAATTGGTCTGAATGGTGGATGACATTTAGGGAAAAATATACATTTTTTTTACACTAGCAATATGATGTGAGAAAAGTAGAGAAAGAAAAAGAACATATAATGATACATTGGAAAACTTAGAACATAATGATAGAAAGTACTTTGACAAAGAAAAAGAATTATATAAAAGAAATCAAGAAAAATACAAAAATTGTTATATAAGCAAAGATATTTTTACAAGGAAAAACAGAAAAGTACAGTTTTGTACCTACCATAAATGAAGATGTTCGAGTGTTCACACTGCTGCAGTCATCACACTTGGGTTATCCTGCCATCAGGTGGTCCCGCAGTTGGCCAGAGTTCCAAAGTCTTGGTCCGGTGTCGGTTGCTGTTGCCTCTTCTCTGATGTCAGTGTGCCAGGGGTATATAATATGCATCCAACGCCATTTTCTTCAGTTTTTCTTGCCCCAGATGTCAGGTGCCCCCAAGTGGGTAGGCAATACATATTGCTAATCAAAAATATACATATAAAATAAAAACAATGCCTTCAGTTACCAGCAAATACACCCCAAAGGTTGTATAGGATAGAAGGGTATAGATATGTCCAGCTAGTTCAGAGGGGATGGAGGGAGGGTAGCCTGGACTGCAGCAGTGTGAACACTCGAACATCTACATTTATGGTAGGTACAAAACTGTACTATGTTCATCATGTTACACTGCTGCAGTCATCACACTTGGGTTGAATCCCAAAGCTAAGTTTGGGTGGCTGGTCTATAACAAGTTAGGATTGGCTAAGAGGCCCTGCAGAACTGCAGTGGCAAATCCTGCTCTGGATTTAGAGTAAAGAGGCAGGTGGTAATGCTTGGTGAAGGTGTGTACTGAACTCCAAGTTGCAGCCTCCAAAATTTCCTTGGTAGGTACTCCCCTGAGAAAGGCTGTTGAAGTGGCTGTTGCCCTGGTGGAATGAGGCCTAATGTTATTAGGGACTGATTTTCCATGCTGTGTGTAGCAGTACCGAATGCAGTGTCCTATCCATTTGGATATAGTCTGCTTTGAGATAGCCTTGCCTTGTGATCCTGCAGCATATGCTACAAACAGTTGATCAGTTTTCCTGAAAGCTTTTGTTTTGTCCAAGTAGAAGCGTAGCTGCCTGTGTATGTCCAAAGAAGTTTCTCCCCTTTATTTTGGGGGTTTGGATAAAAGGTAGGCAAATGGATGGTTTGGTTAAGAGCCACACTAGATACCACCTTTGGCATGAAGGTAGGGTTTGTCCTTAAAGATACCCTGTCCTGATGAAAAATTATAAAAGGTTCCACTGCCATTAATGCCTGTAGCTCTGAGACTCTTCGTGCTGAAGTTACTGCCAGGAGAAAAGCTGTTTTTCATGATAAAAATTTTAGATTGACTGTATTGGCTGGCTCAAAAGGTGGTAGGGTCAGTTTTTCCAAAACAAAATTGAGGTCCCAAGTTGGTGTTGGTGCTCTCCGGGGCAGTCTTATGTTTTTAGCCCCTCTGAGGTACTGCTTTAGCAAGGGATGAGAGAATAAAGGAGGATCCATGTTGTAATGTACAGAAATGGCAGAGGCGTGAATCTTAATTGATGAAAAGGATAGGCCTCTGTCCAGCATCTCAGTTAAGTATTGTAAAATCTGAGGAATGTTTGGAACAAGAGGGTCAAGGCTGTGAGCCTGGTTCCAGGCGCAGAATCTCTTCCATTTTTCTGAGTAAGCTTTCCTGGTGCTAGGCCTCCTGGCCTCTAAGATGACATCCATATCAGCTTTAGAGAGAGGTATTGCCTGTTTGACTAAAGTATCTGCCATGCAGCCAGGTTTAGAGTTTTGAGCTGACCGTGCAGGATCTGATTGTTTTGTTGAGTCAGAAGGTGTGGAATTTGGGGCAAAATCCATGGAGGGCCCTGAGCCAAGTTCCTTAAGATAGGGTACCAGTGCTGGCGTGGCCAGTCTGGAGCAATCAGGATCATATGTGTTTTTTCTTGTCTGGCTTTTAGGAGTACCTTTGAAAGGAGAGGCAGTGGTGGGAAGGCATAGACTTTTAGGCTTTTCCAGCTGAACAGAAGAGCATCCACTTTCCATGCTTGTTTGTGATAAGTTCTTGTGCAGAATTTTTGTAGTTGGCAATTCAGAGGGGAGGCAAAAAGATCTATGTCTGGGCATCCCCATTTTTGTGTTATCATGCTGAAGATTTGTGGATTCAATTTCCATTCGTGAGGGTCCATAATATTTCTGCTTAGGTCGTCTGTCAGAGTATGTTTCTTTCCTGGCAGGAATTGTGCTTGCAGGTGAACTTGGTACGTTAGAGCTGTGTTCCACAAGGTCATGGCTTGCCTGCATAGGGGATAAGAATGAGTGCCCCCTTGTTAGTTTATGTACTACATTACTGTGGTGTTGTCTGTCTTTAGTAATAGTTGTCCTGGATGTAGAAGGTCCTTGAAAGCTGTTAGGGCATTTTGAACAGCCAACATCTCTTTTTGATTGATGTGAAGATGCATCTGGTCTGTGGTCCACTTGCCCTGAATGCATTTTCCTGCCATGTGTGCTCCCCAGGTGTAATCCGAAGCATCTGTTGTTACAGTTTGCCTGGCTGTGGGTTGGATAAAAGGCTGACCCTTGTTTAGGTGACATGCCTGTGCCCACCAACGAAACTCCTGTTGTAGACAGGGAATTATTGGAATTACTGTTTCTAGACTGTGAGAATGTTGAGTCCAAACACTTTTTAGGTACCATTGTAGTTTCCTCATATGCAGTCTGGCATATGGTATTAGTAGTATGCAGGATGCCATGAATCCCAGGGCCTGCAGAATTTTTCTTGCAGGGAGATGGGACGTTTTTGCCAGTAGCTGAAAATACTGAATTAGTTGCACTTGTTTGTCTGGCATGAGGTAAGCCATCTGGGCCCTTGTATTTAACTTGGCACCCAGGAATGTAATCTGTTGTGAGGGCACTAGTTTTGACTTCTTTTCGTTTACTGTGTACCCTAAAGAAATTAGCAACTTTTTCACAAACGCCAGATGCTGTAAAAAAATGTCCTTTGTCTCTGCTTGAATGAGGCAGTCGTCCAGGCATGGATATATTTGAATTCCTTTTTGTCTGCAAAATGCAATTACTGGTGCCAGGCACTTTGTGAAGACCCTGGGTGCAGTAGATAAGCCAAAGGGCAGGGCAGAGAAATGGTAGTGCATTGTACCAGCTTTGAATCGGAGGTATCTTCTGCAATTTTGTCTGATAGGGACATGCAGGTATGCCTCTTTGAGGTCCAGAGTAACAAGCCAAGCCTTCTTGCCAAGCATGGGTAGAAGCTGCTGTAATGTCAACATTTTGAATTTCGGAATATCCAGGTAAGTATTCAGAATTGAAAGGTCCAGTATATGCCTGCAGGCTTTGTCCTTTTTGGGGACCAGGAAGAGTCTTGAGTAAAATCCTTGCCCTTGTTCCTGTTGTGGTACTTTTTGTATAGCTCTCATTTCCATGAGGGCTGAAATTTGTTTTTGTGCCTCTGCCCATTGATTTTGTGGCAGGTCTGGCATTCCTTTTAGCTTTGGTAAAGTATGGAAGTGGAATCTGTAACCTTGAGACATAATATTCAGGACCCATTTGTCTTGGGTGATTGTTTGCCAATTTTGAGAAAAAAAGTGCTAGTTTTCCCCCTAAGGGGGCTTCCAGAAGGGACGTGGTTGGCGCATGTAAAGAAAAGTCATTGTGACTGTTTCCTGTAAGGTTGAGACTTGTCCTCACCTCCTTTTGGGGTTGAGGTGCCCCACTGTCGTTGTCTGTTTGAGCCTTGGGGTTGAGATCTGCCTCTTGGGCGCCTGTATCTGCCTCTCTATGGCCTGTCTGACACTGGAGAGGACCAATTTTTTGTTGGCCAATTTCTGCTAAACCGAGGTGGCTGTACCTGTAAGAAATCCTTGACTGTTTGCATAGATTTAGCTTTATCCTCCATTTTCTTTAACACCTCTTCTGCCTTAACACCAAACAAGGTATCATGTTGTAAAGGAGCATCCAATTACTTTGCCTTAACATGATCAGGTAAACTCTGTTCTTTTAACCAAGCATGTCTTCGAATAACAGAACCTGTAACTGCGGCTCTACAAGAGGCCTCTAAAGAATCAAAACCACATTGCAGAGTATGTTTTCCCACCTGTTCAACTGCATGCAATAAATCCTGCATTTCTTTACAATCAGGAGCTTCTAAGCTAGCAAGTATTTTCTGTTTTAACTGAGCCATTAAATACTGTTGGTACTTAAGCAGGTGAAACTGGCAATTTAAAGCTCTTACTGCTAAAGTTGCAGACGTGTATACTTTCTTCCCACTTCTATCCAAAGCTCTGGAATCTCTGTCAGAGGGTACTGGATTTTTTGCAATGGAAGCCTTAACCCCTTTTAGACCCTGGGAAATAGTTTCTGCATCAGCAGAAGGGTTTTTGTAAAGAAACTTGTGAGAGTCAGGGACTCTATAATACCTATCTGGCTTGGCTGGAGCAGGTGGCAAAGAGTCGGGAGATAAGCTGGATTCAGAGAACACATCATCCACAATGTCTAGCACAGGCGGAATAGCCAAGGGCCTGTGCTGAGGCAATAAGAGGAAATCCCTGAGCCTTTTCTTGGATTCTGAGTATTCCTGACTTTCCCAATGGAAATGTTCCCTCATGGTATGTAAAGTTTCCCCAAAAGAGTAATCCTCAGGAGGAGAGGCTGAAGGGATAGATTCCTCAGCATCAGAGTCCTCATAGGGGGGTAAATAGTATCCCTGGTCTGAAGAGGAATCAGAGGAAATGGAAACTTGATCAGAGGAGTCATAGTCTGTATCCTGCCTAGGCCTTTTCTCAGGAGGGGGATGGGAACCCTTGATTAGAATAATGAGGTCTTCAGCCATTTTAAGCATCTGTTTCTTAGGCATGGAGGACTGTCCAGGAGAATGCTGTACTTGTTTCTTTGTCTTTAATGGTACCTTTGTCTTGGCTGTTGTTTTAATGGTAAGTTGTGAAGGTCTGAAAACACCCTCAGAAGCCTGAGTTTTCAGAGGCCTAGATGTCTCCACATGGGAGTCGGAAGCGGCCTGTGGCTCTGAGGTAGCGGGTGTCAGGGGCTGCGAAAGCACCTCACTGAGAACCGGCAAACCGGTGACTGGCCTAGAAGAAGTTTCGTCGTTGGTTTTGGACCTTGGATGCCTGTCTTTATCCTTGCCTTTGCGTTTTTTTTGGTATTGAAGTCGTCGGCTGATCTGATGGCATGGTATAATTGAACCTTCGGCCAAAGTAGTGTAAAGCAAAATCAAAACGTCTCTTTATAGTGCATTTGTTGAATCTAGCACAAAACCGACAACTAATGATGTCGTGATCAGGGCCTAGGCATGGAATACAGTAAGAGTGGAAGTCCTTATGAGGTATTTGCTTCCCACAAGAAATACAATTATTAACTTTTTCTGACATCGGTCTGAGGCAAGAAAAAAGTTTCCCCAACGGGGTACTTAGCTTTATTGAAGACTTCGGATCTGAAATTCGACTTTGAAAATCTCAGGAGTTGGCCGACTGGTGCTTGTGAACTGCTTCTGTTTCGGGCACCGTGTGGCAAGAAAGACTGAAGAAAATGGCGTTGGATGCAAATTATATACCCCTGGCGCACTGATGTCAGGGAAGAGGCGACAGCAACCGACGCTGGACCAAGACTTTGGAACTCTGGCCGACTGCGGGACTGCCTGACGGCAGGATAACCCAAGTGTGATGACTGCAGCAGTGTAACACGATGAACATTATCCAGTTACTTAAGTAGATTTGTAAAGGAAGATGGTAGTGAAATGAGAGAAATAAAAAAATTAAAAGGAGAAATAGAACTCAGGAAAATATTATAAATAGTGTGGTAGTACAAGTACAAGAAATGCTTAAAGAAAAAAAAAGGTAGTAAAAAAAACATGGAAAGTTAACAAAGTTAACTAAAAATAGAATACAGAGTTGGAATAAGCTAGTTAAAGTATTAGAATAAGTAAATATAGACTTGGCTGCAGGACCTGATGCAACAGGGTATGCAATGTATACAAATTTAAGAGACTGGCAAAAAATGTAAAATTAGAATGAATGGTTAAATGAATGTTTTATGTACAAACAATTATGTAGTAGAATACTTAAATTCATATGGAAAAAGGAAGATAGAAGTCAATTAAAAAATGGAGACCAATAATACTGAATGAGAACGATTATAAGATCTTTACGAAAATAATACAAAAGAGATTTGAAACTAAAATGGAAGATAATATAAATATAATATAAAAGGGACGGGTTGTTAGGAGTTATTAATGACAGAGACATTGTGGATGGTTTTAAGACTAGAAAAGAAGAAAAAGCAAAAATCGTGAAAGGAGACCTTAAAAGGCATTTGATACAATTGGACATGAAATCTTATGGGTAATAATGAAAGAATATAACATGCGAGAAAGTTAGGAAATTATGTTTGTCAGCATATAGCAATAATAAAGTAAAAATACTTGTAAATGACTGGTTAAGCCAAGCGGTACATATGAAGAGTGGTGTAAGACAGGGATGCCCAATGAGTTGTATACTCTTTGTATTAGTTATCAATGTGATAGTATGTGAAATAAATTACAAAATGAAGGAGGCAGATTCTTAACCTGAAGGGATAGGAATTCCAGCTCGGATTATATAATTATAATAATTGCAAAAACAAAATGTGTATTATAAAAGTAATAATTTACACAAATGAGGGTCTAAATGTGATAGGAATGCCTTTAAATAAAGTGAAAAGTAAAGGTTTAGGTGATATAGTAAAGATGGGGTTAAATATTTTACAATGAATGGAATTTCTATGTTAGGTATAAAATCTGGGAATAAAGATATAACTGGAATTTAATGAGGAGAAGACACTAGGAGAAATAAAAGGATCACGTCTTTTCTGGAGAACAAATAAATTATCAGATATTCAGAAAAAGGCTTATTTGATAAATTCAATACTGGTAGGAAAACATCATACTTATCAAGTGTATTTATGTTGCCAACAGTATTCGAAAAGGAATTATTGCAGATATGTTTTCAGTTATATAGAGTCCAAGATTAAACCCAGCAAAAAGAGACGTTTATTATGTAAATAAAGAGTAAAGATGTTTACTGTTAATTAACTCAATGGTATGTGCTGCTCCATTAAATTTGAACAAAGTACTGAAGTGGATAAATGAAAAAGGTGAGAGATTAGTAGTAAAGCTATATAAATAATTATGATAAATTTGGGGGTGTAGTAAAAAAGAGTAAAAGAGAAAAAGAGTATATAAATGAAATAAAATGTTACCAAGGAAACATGTTTTTGTAGAAAAATTGATGATATAGAAAAAGATAAAAAGTATGGTATAAGAGTGTGATGATAAAACATTACTATGTAAAACCATAGGGAAAAAATCTAACAGCCATAAAATAAGAAACAAACTGTGTTGTATAAAACATTGCTAGAATATGTTTACATTGTCAAGAAGAAACAACTATGGAATGTAAGTTTTTGAAATGTAAAAGTATACAAAGTTATGGGGAAAACTATGTAAAGAAGTTTTCAAAGGTAAAAAAGAAGTGGATAAAATAAACATAGATATGATTAAATATGGATTTTTTAAGAATAGAAGTAAAGAATATTTTAAAACAATAGATAACACTTTATTTTATGTTATGGAATGAAATAATAAATTAAATTATGTTTAATGGTGAATGGATTTTAAATGTAAAAAATCAGAACAGGGTGACAGATCTCTAAAATTGGGTTGGCACAGTTTATTAAATGAAAAAGAAAAAATATGGATAGTTAAGCTGGGGGCTCTATTTTTCCCGGGTCTTAATGACCATTTGTAACATTTTAAAATGCATTCCCCTAAAAATTCTTTCATGATTTTTTTCATGATGTATAGGGATGCATATTATTATTTCTTTACTGTGCCTTTAAATGCTTTACTGATTGACTGACAATTAATGCTGGATATATAAATGCATGACTTTCCTAGTTATATGGTAATCACTGATGAAGGCAAATGTGCTGAAACCGGTCTGATTTTTACATTCAGAATAAACCGAGGCGTCATTCTTGGTGCTGGCCTCTTTTTGGCCTTTTGCACCTGCCGTACCTGCAAAACCTCTCTTTGGATTGAATGGATTTTAGCAAGAATATCAGATATGGATATAGAAAAAGGAGTGGTGGATTGTAAAGGAAATTTGAGTATGTATAAAAAGATTTATATATCTATATATTTGTGCATTTGTAAATATGTAAATATTTTGTAAATAAGAGTTCTTCTGTATATAATTAAAGGTACCCTACTCTTGCAATAGGTGCCATGGGATCTTTTACAGCCATCTGAGTTACCACCAACTCAAGCAGATGGGGCCTCATTTTAACATCTCACCTGAAGGACAGCACACCTCTTATGCTGCACTGCAAGGTCAGTAATTGATCTACCTGGTGTGGAAAAGAACCCACATACTTCTCTATCAAAAGGGAGTATGCTACCCATTGCATCACTGACATCTTTGGCAAAAGCTCTGTTATCTTATCAGAACTTTTGTTAATCTAACAGCCATAAAAATAAGCAAATTGTGTGTATCATTTCTCTCATACAGTCTCAAAAAGATGTGGGTTTCACCAAGTCTAGCAAGGTCCTGATAAACCTTCTTATGAATAGTTCTGAACAAGTCTGCCTAGTAGTAAAATTATGCATTGTATCACGAAAAGGAAAATCTTATTTTCAAATTTCCAATATGGTATTTGTTAATTTCTTCACTGCTACCTTGTATGAATCTCTTGGCTAACCCCCTGCTAGACTAGTCGGAAGAATTATTCCAGTTTGCTAATCAGTGTGGATTTATAGGAGGAAGGCAAACATTTTGCAACATTAATGGAACCCTTATTCAGAATAATGCACTGAACTACAATAATATATTAACAGTAACAGGTTTGGCTGCTGAAAAAGTATTTGATAGTGTGAATGTATGATGAAGTGCATTGAGACATTTGGGTTTCCATTAACATGGGCAACATTAATATTTAATATATAGAGCGGAGCTCAAGGTGGGATAAGTGTGGCGATGAGTTGTCTAAAGGGTTTGGTCATACAACAGGAACCAGGCAGCGGTGTTGTCCACTATCACCATTACTCTTTACTTTATAGGTAAAGACATTAGCTATGGACATAACGCAATTTATTTTTATTTATACTTTACTAACCAGGAAAGTCCAGCTGCGCCAATGGCCCTTTTTCAGAGGAGGCATGGGGAGAGAAGCTGTACCACAAACTAATAAAACATCTAAACAATAGCTGATGAGTAACTGTATACAAGGGGAGAAAACCCTGCAACAGAATAAATATTTTACAATGAGTTAATGAGAAAAGCTCCATAAAAAGAACACGTAAAATCATTTTATAATGGCCGATAAGTAATTATGAGCAAGGGGAGATAATCCCTACAATAGATAAAATACTAAAATGCATTGTGGTGTACCTTATATTGAGGGGATAACAGCCCCCACAACAGACTGAAATACATTTACAGAATACTGCAACAACAAAATTGTGATCATGGATGTAATATGTACTGAAAGTGGAAAGAAAGTGGACAGCCTATGTCAGTAAAGTAATATACAGTTATTCAAAACATTGACTATCATTCTAATAATATACGGAGGTGAGAAATAACGGAGTAGTCTGTAGTCTGCTGCCGAAATACACAGAGGACTAGAATGAGTTGGGGAGGAGTAATAAGCGGGGGGATTAAGGACATGCAGAGAGAGTTTACTATTAGAGAGATGAGAATGTTACAGAAAGACATAAGAGAGGAAAATAAATAGCAGTAAGTGTTTGCTGAAGAAGTAGAAGAGCTGCATTAGAAGTATCATTAAAGTGAGAGCGTCTTTTCATTAGAAGTATCATTAAAGTGAGAGCGTCTTTTCATTAGAAGTATCATTAAAGTGAGAGCGTCTTTTCATGTTAGGCTATTACTATCTGCTAAGACATGGAAGTGTTAGTGAATTAACAGTGAGAAAGCTGGAAAAAAGAGAGTTTCCTGTTGGCAGATGTGGTTTGTGGTAGTGAGGAGCATTTTGTTTCCAGATCAAAGTGGCCTAGCAGGGGTGTATACAAACAATAAGTCAAGTAGGGCTTTGCTTTGTTATGGTTTGAATATTAATTTGTGGACAAAGAGCAGTTTTGTCTAAGGGAGTTACTTGGGTAATTCAAGTCAATCTAGCTGTTTTCGGGCTAAGCAGTGATGGCTTCTGTTTGATGAATTAGTGGCATATTTTACTACTTTATTGTACTATTAGTTTAGTTTACTTTGGATGGAAGACTGGAAGTTAAGCGGTACTGGGGAGCCATAAAGTAAAGTGGGGCAGGAGTGTAGTGGCTAGGAGTTTCCTGGATGAATCAGTTAAGTCATTTTTGTGTTCTATAGAGTGCCCTTAATTTGTTATGAACATTTTTGATAGCCTGTTGCACATGTAAGTCAAATTTCAGGTTATCTATTGTCATGTCTAGTAGTTTGGTATGGAGGATGACTTCTGTAGGGGTGTTTTCAGATGGTGTTACTGAGAAAGGCTGGCACGGAGGATGACTTCTGTAGGGGTGTTGTCGGATGGTGTTACTGAGAAATGTTGGTATTGAGAATGACTTCTGTAGGGGAGTTGTCAGATGCTGTTACTGAGAAATGTTGGTACGGAGGATGACTTCTGTAGGGGTGTTGTCAGATGCTGTTACTGAGAAATGTGGCTATGGAGGATGACTTCTGTAAGGGTGTTGTCAGATGCTGTTACTGAGAAATGCTGGTATGGAAAATGACTTCTGTAGAGGTGTTGTCGGATGCTGTTATTGGGAAATGTTGGTACAGAGGATGACTTCTGTAAGGCTGTTCTCAGATGCTGTTACTGAGAAATGGTACGGAGGATGACTTCTGTAGGGGTGTTGTCAGATGGTGTTACTGAGAAATATTGGTATGAAGAATGACTTCTGTAAGGGTGTTGTCAGATGCTCTTATTGAGAAATGTTGGTATGGAGAATGACTTCTGTAGGGGTGTTGTCAGATGCTGTTACTGAGAAATGTTGATACGGAGAATGACTTCTGTAAGGGTGTTGTCAAATGCTCTTATTGAGAAATGTTGATATGGAGAATGACTTCTGTAGGGGTGTTGTCAGATGCTGTTACTGAGAAATATTGGTACGGAGGATGACTTCTGTAGGGGTGTTGTCAGATGCTGTTATTGAGAAATGTTGGTACGGAGGATGACTTCTGTAAGGCTGTTCTTAGATGTTGTTACTCAGAAATGTTGGTACGGAGGATGACTTCTGTAGGGTTGTTGTCAGATGCTCTTATTGAGAAATGTTGGTATGGAGAATGACTGCTGTAGGGGTGTTGTCGGATGCTGTTATTGAGAAATGTTGGTATTGAGAATGACATCTGTAAGGGTGTTGTCAGATGCTGTTATTGAGAAAGGTTGGTATGGAGAATGACTTCTTTAGGGGTGTTGTTAGATGCTGTTATGGACAAATGGTGGTACGGAGGATGACTTCTGTAGGGGTGTTGTCAGATGCTGTTACTGAGAAATGTTGGTACGGAGGATGACTTCTGTAGGGTGCTGTCAGATACTGTTATTGAGAAATGTTGGTACGGAGGATGATTTCTATTAGGCTGTTTTCAGATGCTGTTACTGAGAAATGTTGGTACGGAGGATGACATCTGTAGGGGTGTTGTCAGATGGTGTTGCTGAGGAATATTGGTACGGAGGATGACTTCTGTAGGGGTGTAGTCAGATGCTGTTACTGAGAAATGTTGGTATTGAGAATGACTTCTGTAGGGGTGTTGTCAGATGCTGTTATTGAGAAATGTTGGTATGGAGGATGACTTCTGTAAGGCTGTTCTCAGATGCTGTTACTGAGAAATGTTGGTACGGAGGATGACTTCTGTAGGGGTGTTGTTAGATGGTGTTACTGAGAAATATTGGTATGGAGAATGACTTCTGTAGGGGTGTTGTCAGATGCTCTTAGTGAGAAATGTTGGTATGTAGAATGACTTCTGTAGGGGTGTTGTCGGTTGCTGTTATTGAGAAATGTTGGTATTGAGAATGACTTCTGTAAGGGTGTTGTCAGATGCTGTTACTGAGAAAGGTTGGTATGGAGAATGACTTCTGTAGGGGTGTTGTCAGATGCTGTTATGGACAAATGTTGGTATGGAGGATGACTTCTGTAGGGGTGTTGTCAGATATTGTTATTGACAAATGTTGGTACGGAGGATGACTTCTGTACGGGTGTTGTCAGATGCTGTTACTGAGAAATGTTGGTACAGAGGATGTTTTCTGTAGGGGTGTTGTCAGATGTTGTTATTGACAAAAAGTATGGAGAATGACTTCTCTAGGGTGTTGTCAGATGCTGTTATTGAGAAATGTTGGTACGGAGGATGACTTCTGTAGGGATGTTGTCAGATGCTGTTATTGACAAATGATAGTATGGAAGATGGCTTCGGTAGGGGTGTTGTCGGATGCTGTTATTGAAAAATGTTGGTACAGAGGATGACTTCTGTAGGGGTGTTGTCAGATGCTGTTACTGAGAAATGTTGGAATTGTGAATGACTTCTGTAGGGGTGTTGTCAGATGCTGTTACTCAGAAATGTTGGTACAGAGGATGACTTCTGTAGGGGTGTTGCCAGATGCTGTTATTGAGAAATGTTGGTAAAGAGGATGACTTCTGTAAGGCTGTTCTCAGATGCTGTTACTGAGAAATGTTGGTACGGAGGATGACTTCTGTAGGGGTGTTGTCAGATGGTGTTACTGAGAAATATTGGTATGGAGAATGACTTCTTTAAGGGTTTTGTCAGATGCTCTTATTGAGAAATGTTGGTATGGAGAATGACTTCTGTAGGGGTGTTATCAGATGCTGTGATTGAGAAATGTTGGTACGGAGGATGACTTCTGTAAGGCTGTTCTCAGATGCTGTTACTGAGAAATGTTGGTACGGAGGATGACTTCTGTAGGGGTATTGTCAGATGCTGTTACTTAGAAATGTAGGTACGGAGGATGGCTTCTGTAGGGGTGTTGCCAGATGGTGTTACTGAGAAATGTTGGAGCGGAGGATGGCTTCTGTCGGGGTATTGTCAGATGCTGTTACTGAGAAATATTGGTATGGAGAATGACTTCTGTAGGGGTGTTGTCGGATGCTGTTATTGAGAAATGTTGGTATTGAGAATGACTTCTGTAAGGGTGTTGTCAGATGCTGTTATTGAGAAAGGTTGGTATGGAGAATGACTTCTGTAGGGGTGTTGTCAGATGATGTTATGGACACATGTTGGTATGGAGGATAACTTCTGTAGGGGTGTTGTCAGATGCTGTTACTGAGAAATGTTGGTATTGAGAATGACTTCTGTAGGGGTATGCTGTTATTGACAAATGTTGGTACGGAGGATGACTTCTGTAGGGGTGTTGTCAGATGGTGTTACTGAGAAATGTTGGTACGGAGGATGTTTTCTGCAGGGGTGTTGTTAGATGCTGTTATTGAGAAATGGTATGGAGAATGACTTCTGTAGGGTGTTGTCAGATGCTGTTATTGAGAAATGTTGATACGGAGGATGACCTCTGTAGGAGTGTTGTCAGAAGCTGTTATTGACAAATGCTGGCATGCAGGATGGCTTCGGTAGGGGTGTTGTCGGATGCTGTTATTGACAAATGTTGGTATGTAAGATGGCTTCGGTAGGGGTGTTGTCGGATGCTGTTATTGAGAAATGTTGGTATTGAGAATTACTTCTGTAGGGGTGTTGTCAGATGCTGTTATTGACAAATGTTGGTACGGAGGATGACTTCTGTAGGGGTGTTGTCAGATGCTGTTATGGAGAAATGTTGGTACGGAGGATGGCTTCTGTAGGGGTGTTGTCAGATGCTGTTATTGAGAAATGTTAGTACGGAGGATGACTTCTGTAGGGGTGTTGTCAGAGGTTGTTACTGAGAAATGTTGGTACAGAGGAAGTTTCTGTAGGGGTGTTGTCAGATGCTGTTATTGAGAAATGTTGGTATGGAGGATGGCTTCTGTAGGGGTGTTGTCAGATGCTGTTACTGAGAAATGTTGGTACGGAGGATGGCTTCTGTAGGGGTGTTGTCAGATGCTGTTACTGAGAAATGTTGGTACGGAGGATGGCTTCTGTAGGGGTGTTGTCAGATGCTGTTACTGAGAAATGTTGGTATGGAGGATGGCTTCTGTAGGGGTGTTGTCAGATGCTGTTATTGAGAAAGGCTGGTTTAGAGAATGACTTCTGTAGGGGTGTTCTCAGATGCTGTTACTGACAAATGTTGGCACGGCGGATGGCTTCTGGAAGGGTGTTGTCAGATGCTGTTACTGAGAAATGTAGGTACAGAGGATAACTTTTGTAGGGGTTTTGTCAGATGCTGTTACTGAGAAATGTAGGTACAGAGGATAACTTTTGTAGGGGTTTTGTCAGATGCTGTTACTGAGAAATGTTGGTACGGAAGATGGCTTCTTTAGGGGTGTTGTCAGATGCTGTTATTGAGAAATCCTGGTACGGAGAATGACTTCTGTAGGGGTGTTGTCAGATGGTGTTACTGAGAAATATTGGTATGAAGAATGACTTCTGTAAGGGTGTTGTCAGATGCTCTTATTGAGAAATGTTGGTATGGAGAATGACTTCTGTAGGGGTGTTGTCGGATGCTGTTACTGAGAAATGTTGGTATTGAGAATGACTTCTGTAGCGGTGTTGTCGGATGCTGTTATTGAGAAATGTTGGAATGGAGGATGACTTCTGTAGAGGTGTTGTCAGATGCTGTTACTGAGAAATGTTGGAACGGAGGATGACCTCTGTAGGGGTGTTGTCAGATGTTGTTACTGAGAAATGTTGGTATGGAGGAAAGCTTCTGTAGGGGTGTTGTCAGATGTTGTTATTGAGACATGCTGGTACAGAGGATGGCTTCTGTAGGGGTGTTGTCAGATGATGTTATTGAGAAATGCTGGTACAGAGGATAACTTCTGTAGGGATGTTGTCAGATTCTGTTATTGACAAATGTTAATACGGAGGATGGCTTCTGTAGGGGTGTTGTCAGATGCTGTTACTGAGAAATGTTGGTATAGAGGATGACTTCTGTAGGGTTGTTGTCAGATGCTGTTATTGAGAAATGCTGGTACAGAGAATGACTTCTGTAGGGGTGTTCTCAGATGCTGTTACTGACAAATGTTGCCACAGAGGATGGCTTCTGTAGGGGTGTTGTCAGCTGCCATTACTGAGAAATGAAGGTAGAGAGGATAGCTTCTCTAGGGATGTTGTCAGATGCTGTTACTGAGAAATGTTGGTATTCAGAATGACTTCTGTAGGCGTGTTGTCAGAGCTGTTATTGAGAAATGTTGGTACAGAGGATGGCTTCTGTAGTGGTGTTGTCAGATGCTGTTACTGAGAAATGTTGGTATAGAGAATGACTTCTGTAGGGGTGTTGTCAGATGCTGTTACTGAGCAATGTTGGTATGGAGGATTACTACTGTAGGGGTGTTGTCAAATGCTGTTACTGAGAAATGTTGGTATTGAGAATGACTTCTGTAGCGGTGTTGTCGGATGCTGTTATTGAGAAATGTTGGAATGGAGGATGACTTCTGTAGAGGTGTTGTCAGATGCTGTTACTGAGAAATGTTGGAACGGAGGATGACCTCTGTAGGGGAGTTGTCAAATGTTGTTACTGAGAAATGTTGGTATGGAGGAAAGCTTCTGTAGGGGTGTTGTCAGATGTTGTTATTGAGACATGCTGGTACAGAGGATGGCTTCTGTAGGGGTGTTGTCAGATGATGTTATTGAGAAATGCTGGTACAGAGGATAACTTCTGTAGGGATGTTGTCAGATTCTGTTATTGACAAATGTTAATACGGAGGATGGCTTCTGTAGGGGTGTTGTCAGATGCTGTTACTGAGAAATGTTGGTATAGAGGATGACTTCTGTAGGGGTGTTGTCAGATGCTGTTACTGAGAAATGTTGGTATAGAGGATGACTTCTGTAGAGGTGTTGTCAGATGCTGTTACTGAGAAATGTTGGAACGGAGGATGACCTCTGTAGGGGAGTTGTCAAATGTTGTTACTGAGAAATGTTGGTATGGAGGAAAGCTTCTGTAGGGGTGTTGTCAGATGTTGTTATTGAGACATGCTGGTACAGAGGATGGCTTCTGTAGGGGTGTTGTCAGATGATGTTATTGAGAAATGCTGGTACAGAGGATAACTTCTGTAGGGATGTTGTCAGATTCTGTTATTGACAAATGTTAATACGGAGGATGGCTTCTGTAGGGGTGTTGTCAGATGCTGTTATTGAGAAATGCTGGTACAGAGAATGACTTCTGTAGGGGTGTTCTCAGATGCTGTTACTGACAAATGTTGCCACAGAGGATGGCTTCTGTAGGGGTGTTGTCAGCTGCCATTACTGAGAAATGTAGGTAGAGAGGATAGCTTCTCTAGGGATGTTGTCAGATGCTGTTATTGAGAAATGTTGGTATTGAGAATGACTTCTGTAGGGGTGTTGTCAGATGCTGTTACTGAGAAATGTTGGGATTGAGAATGACTTCTGTAGGGGTGCTGTCAGATACTGTTATTGAGAAATGATGGTATTCAGAATGACTTCTGTAGGGGTGTTGTCAGAGCTGTTATTGAGAAATGTTGGTACAGAGGATGGCTTCTGTAGTGGTGTTGTCAGATGCTGTTACTGAGCAATGTTGGTATGGAGGATTACTACTGTAGGGGTGTTGTCAGATGCTGTTACTGAGAAATGTGGGTATGGAGGATGGCTTCTGTAAGGGAGTTGTCAGATGTTGTTATTAGGAATTTTTGGTACAGAGTATGGCTTCTGTAGGGATGTTAGATACTGTTATTGTGAAATTTTGGTACGGAGGATGGCTTCTGTAGGGGTGTTGTTGGATGCTGGTATTGAGAAATGTTGGTACGGAGGATGGCTTCTGTAGGGGTGTTGGATGCTGGTATTGAGAAATGTTGGTATTGAGAATGACTTCTGTAGGGGTGTTGTCAGATGCTGTTACTGAGAAATGTTGGGATTGAGAATGACTTCTGTAGGGGTGCTGTCAGATACTGTTATTGAGAAATGTTGGTATTGAGAATGACTTCTGTAGGGGTGTTGTCAGAGCTGTTATTGAGTAATGTTGGTACGGAGGATGGCTTCTGTAGTGGTGTTGTCAGATGCTGTTACTGAGAAATGTTGGTATAGAGAATGACTTCTGTAGGGGTGTTGTCAGATGCTGTTACTGAGAAATGTTGGTATGGAGGATTACTACTGTAGGGGTGTTGTCAGATGCTGTTACTGAGAAATGTGGGTATGGAGGATGGCTTCTGTAGGGGAGTTGTCAGATGCTGTTATTAGGAAATTTTGGTACAGAGTATGGCTTCTGTAGGGATCTTGGATACTGTTATTGTGAAATGTTGGTACGGAGGATGGCTTCTGTAGGTGCGTTAAATGATGCTGTTATTGAGAAATGTTGGTATAGAGGATGGCTTCTCTAGGGGTGTTGTTGGATGCTGGTATTGAGAAATGTTGGTACGGAGGATGGCTTCTGTAGGGGTGTTGGATGCTGGTATTGAGAAATGTTGGTATTGAGAATGACTTCTGTAGGGATGTTGTCAGACGCTGTTATTGAGAAATGTTGGAATGGAGGATGGCTTCTGTAGGGGTGTTGGATGCTGGTATTGAGAAATGTTGGTATTGAGAATGACTTCTGTAGGGATGTTGTCAGACGCTGTTATTGAGAAATGTTGGAACGGAGGATGGCTTCTGTAGGGGTGTTGGATGCTGGTATTGAGAAATGTTGGTATTGAGAATGACTTCTGTAGGGATGTTGTCAGACGCTGTTATTGAGAAATGTTGGAACGGAAGATGGCTTCTGTAGAGGTTTTTTCAGATGGTGTTACTGAGAAAGTTGGTATGGAGGAAGGCTTTTGTAGGGGTGTTGTCAGATGCTGTTATTGAGAAATGCTGGTACAGAGGATGGCTACAGTAGGGGTGTTGTCAGATGTGTTATTGAGAAATGCTGGTACAGAGGATGGCTTCTGTAGGGACGTTGTCAGAATCTGTTATTGAGAAAAACTGGTACACATGATGACTTCTGTAGGGGTATTGTCAGGTGCTGTTATTGAGAAATGCTGGTACGGTAGATGGCTTCTGTAGGGGTGTTGTCAGATGCTGTTATTGAGAAATGTTGGTATGGAGGATGACTTTTGTAGGGGTCTTGTCAGATGCTGTTACTTAGAAATGTAGGTACGGAGAATGGCTTCTGTAGGGGTATTGCCAGATGGTGTTACTGAGAAATGTTGGAGCGGAGGATGGCTTCTGTAGGGGTATTGTCAGATGCTGTTACTGAGAAATGTTGGTACGGAGAATGACTTCTGTAGGGGTGTTGTCAGATGCTGTTATTGAGAAATGTTTGTATTGAGAATGTCTTCTGTAGGGGTGTTAGATGCTGTTACTGAGAAATGTTGGCATGGAGGATGGCTTCTGTAGGGGTGTTGTCAGATGCTGTTATTGACAAATGTTGGTACGGAGGATGGCTTCTGTAGGGGTGTTGTCACATGCTGTTATTGAAAAATGTTGGTATGGAGGATGACTTCTGTAGGGGTGTTGTCGGATGCTGTTATTGAGAAATGTTGGTATGGAGGATAACTTCTGTAGGGGTGTTGTCGGATGTTGTTATTGAGAAATGTTGGTATTGAGAATGACTTCTGTAGGGGTGTTGTCAGATGCTATTACTGAGAAATGTTGGTATTGAGAATGACTTCTGTAGGGGTGTTGTCAGATGCTGTTATTGAGAAATGTTGGTATAGAGAATGACTTCTGTAGGGGTGTTGTCAGATGCTGTTACTGAGAAATTGTTGTACGGAGGATGGTTTCTGTAGGGGTGTTGTCAGGTGCTGTTATTGAGAAATGTTGTTACAAAGGATGGCTTCTTTAGGGGTGCTGTCAGATGTTGTTATTGAGAAATGTTGGTATGGAGGACGACTTCTGTAGGGGTGTTGTCAGCTGCTGTTACTTAGAAATGTTATTGTGAATGACCTGTAGCAGTGTTGTCAGATGCTGTTATTGAGAAATGGTATGGAGGATGGCTTCTTTAGGGGTGTTGTCAGATGCACTTACTGAGAAATGTTGGTACAGAGGATGACTTCTTTAGAGGGGTTGTCAGATACTGTTATTGAGAAATGTTGGTATTGAGAATGACTTCTGTAGGGGTGTTGTCAGATACTGTTATTGAGAAATGTTGGTATTGAGAATGACTTCTGTGGGGGTGTTGTCAGATGCTGTTACTGAGAAATGTTGGTACAGAGGATAACTTCTATAGGGGTGTTGTCAGATGCCTTTACTAAGAAATGTTGGTACAGAGGATGACTTCTGTAGGGATGTTGTCCGATGCTGTTATTGAGAAATGTTGGTACGGAGGACGGCTTCTTTAGGGATGTTGTCAGATGCTGTTATTGGGAAATGGTACGGAGGATGGCTGCTGTAGGGGTGTTGTCAGATGGTGTTACTGAGAATAGTTGGTACGGAGGATGGCTTCTGTAGAGGTGTTGTCAGATGCTGTTATTGACAAATGTTGGCACAGAGGATGACTTCTGTAGGGGTGTTCTCAGATGCTGTTACTCAGAAATGTTGGTATTGAGAATGACTTCTGCAGGGCTGTTGTCAGATGCTTTACTGAGAAATGTTGGTATGGAGGATGACTTCTGTAGGGGTGTTCTCAGATGCTGTTACTCAGAAATGTTGGTACGGAGGATGACTTCTGTAGGGGTGCTGTCAGATGCTGTTACTGAGAAATGTTGATATTGAGAACGACTTCCGTAGGGGTGTTGTCAGATGCTGGTATTGAGAAATGTTGGTACGAAGGATGGCTTCTGTAGGGGTGTTGCCAGATGCTGTTATTGAGAAATGCTGGTATGGAGGATGGCTTCTGTAGCAGTGTTGTCAGATGGTGTTAGTGACAAATGTTGGTATGGGGGATGACTTCTGTAGGGGTATTTTCAGATGGTGTTATGACAAATGTTGGTACGGACGATGACTTCTGCAGGTGTGTTGTCAGATGCTGTTATTGAGAAATGTTGGTATGGAGGATGGCTTCTGTAGGGTTGTTGTCAGATGCTGTTACTCAGAAATGTTGGTACAGAAGATGACTTCCATAGTGGTGTTGTCAGATGCTGTTATTGAGAAATGTTGGTACGGAGGATGGCTTCTGTAGGGGTGTTGTCAGATGCTGTTACTGAGAAATGGTACGAAGGATGACTTCTGTAGGGGTGTTGTCAGATAGTGTTACTGAGAAATATTGGTATGGAAGATGGCTTCTGTAGGGGTGTTGTCTGGTGGTGTTACTGAGAATGTTGGTACAGAAGATGACTTCTGTAGGGGTGTTGTCAGATGCTGTTATTGAGAAATCCTGGTACAGAGGATGGCTTCTGTAGGGGCATTGTCAGAATCTGTTATTGAGAAATGATGTTACGGAGGATGACTTCTGTAGGGGTGTTGTCAGATGCTGTTATTGAGAAATGTTGGTACGGAGGATGGCTTCTGTAGGGGTGTTGTCAGTTGCTGTTATTGAGAAATGTTGGTATTGAGAATGACTTATGTAGGGGTGTTGTCAGATGCTGTTACTGACAAATGTTGGTACGGAGGATGACTTCTGTAGGGGTGTTATCACATGCTGTTATTGAAAAATGTTTGTATGGAGGATGACTTCTGTAGGGGTGTTGTCGGATGCTGTTTTTGAGAAATGTTGGTATTGAGAATGCCTTCGTAGGGGTGTTGTCGGATGCCGTTACCGAGAAATGTTGGTACGGAGGATGACATCTGTAAGGGTGTTGTCAGATGCTGTTATTGATAAATGTTGGTATAGAGAATGACTTCTGTAGGGGTGTTGTCAGATGCTGTTACTGAGAAATGTTGGCATGGATGATGGCTTCTGTAGGGGTGTTGTCAGATGCTGTTATTGAGAAATGTTGGTATTGAGAATGACTTCTGTAGGGGTGTTGTCAGATGTTACTGAGAATGCCTTCTGTAGGGGTGTTAGATGCTGTTACTGAGAAATGTTGGCATGGAGGATGGCTTCTGTAGGGGTGTTGTCAGATGCTGTTATTGACAAATGTTGGTACGGAGGATGGCTTCTGTAGGGGTGTTGTCACATGCTGTTATTGAAAAATGTTGGTATGGAGGATGACTTCTGTAGGGGTGTTGTCGGATGCTGTTATTGAGAAATGTTGGTATGGAGGATAACTTCTGTAGGGGTGTTGTCGGATGTTGTTATTGAGAAATGTTGGTATTGAGAATGACTTCTGTAGGGGTGTTGTCAGATGCTATTACTGAGAAATGTTGGTATTGAGAATGACTTCTGTAGGGGTGTTGTCAGATGCTGTTATTGAGAAATGTTGGTATAGAGAATGACTTCTGTAGGGGTGTTGTCAGATGCTGTTACTGAGAAATTGTTGTACGGAGGATGGTTTCTGTAGGGGTGTTGTCAGGTGCTGTTATTGAGAAATGTTGTTACGAAGGATGGCTTCTTTAGGGGTGTTGTCAGATGTTGTTATTGAGAAATGTTGGTATGGAGGACGACTTCTGTAGGGGTGTTGTCAGCTGCTGTTACTTAGAAATGTTATTGTGAATGACCTGTAGCAGTGTTGTCAGATGCTGTTATTGAGAAATGGTATGGAGGATGGCTTCTTTAGGGGTGTTGTCAGATGCACTTACTGAGAAATGTTGGTACAGAGGATGACTTCTTTAGAGGGGTTGTCAGATACTGTTATTGAGAAATGTTGGTATTGAGAATGACTTCTGTAGGGGTGTTGTCAGATACTGTTATTGAAAAATGTTGGTATTGAAAATGACTTCTGTGGGGGTGTTGTCAGATGCTGTTACTGAGAAATGTTGGTACAGAGGATAACTTCTATAGGGGTGTTGTCAGATGCTTTTACTAAGAAATGTTGGTACAGAGGATGACTTCTGTAGGGATGTTGTCCGATGCTGTTATTGAGAAATGTTGGTACGGAGGACGGCTTCTTTAGGGATGTTGTCAGATGCTGTTATTGGGAAATGGTACGGAGGATGGCTGCTGTAGGGGTGTTGTCAGATGGTGTTACTGAGAATAGTTGGTACGGAGGATGGCTTCTGTAGAGGTGTTGTCAGATGCTGTTATTGACAAATGTTGGCACAGAGGATGACTTCTGTAGGGGTGTTCTCAGATGCTGTTACTCAGAAATGTTGGTATTGAGAATGACTTCTGCAGGGCTGTTGTCAGATGCTTTTACTGAGAAATGTTGGTATGGAGGATGACTTCTGTAGGGGTGTTCTCAGATGCTGTTACTCAGAAATGTTGGTACGGAGGATGACTTCTGTAGGGGTGCTGTCAGATGCTGTTACTGAGAAATGTTGATATTGAGAACGACTTCCGTAGGGGTGTTGTCAGATGCTGGTATTGAGAAATGTTGGTACGAAGGATGGCTTCTGTAGGGGTGTTGCCAGATGCTGTTATTGAGAAATTCTGGTATGGAGGATGGCTTCTGTAGCAGTGTTGTCAGATGGTGTTAGTGACAAATGTTGGTATGGGGGATGACTTCTGTAGGGGTATTTTCAGATGGTGTTATGACAAATGTTGGTACGGACGATGACTTCTGCAGGTGTGTTGTCAGATGCTGTTATTGAGAAATGTTGGTATGGAGGATGGCTTCTGTAGGGTTGTTGTCAGATGCTGTTACTCAGAAATGTTGGTACAGAAGATGACTTCCATAGCGGTGTTGTCAGATGCTGTTATTGAGAAATGTTGGTACGGAGGATGGCTTCTGTAGGGGTGTTGTCAGATGCTGTTACTGAGAAATGGTACGAAGGATGACTTCTGTAGGGGTGTTGTCAGATAGTGTTACTGAGAAATATTGGTATGGAAGATGGCTTCTGTAGGGGTGTTGTCTGGTGGTGTTACTGAGAATGTTGGTACAGAAGATGACTTCTGTAGGGGTGTTGTCAGATGCTGTTATTGAGAAATCCTGGTACAGAGGATGGCTTCTGTAGGGGCATTGTCAGAATCTGTTATTGAGAAATGATGTTACGGAGGATGACTTCTGTAGGGGTGTTGTCAGATGCTGTTATTGAGAAATGTTGGTACGGAGGATGGCTTCTGTAGGGGTGTTGTCAGTTGCTGTTATTGAGAAATGTTGGTATTGAGAATGACTTATGTAGGGGTGTTGTCAGATGCTGTTACTGACAAATGTTGGTACGGAGGATGACTTCTGTAGGGGTGTTATCACATGCTGTTATTGAAAAATGTTTGTATGGAGGATGACTTCTGTAGGGGTGTTGTCGGATGCTGTTTTTGAGAAATGTTGGTATTGAGAATGCCTTCGTAGGGGTGTTGTCGGATGCCGTTACCGAGAAATGTTGGTACGGAGGATGACATCTGTAAGGGTGTTGTCAGATGCTGTTATTGATAAATGTTGGTATAGAGAATGACTTCTGTAGGGGTGTTGTCAGATGCTGTTACTGAGAAATGTTGGCATGGATGATGGCTTCTGTAGGGGTGTTGTCAGATGCTGTTATTGAGAAATGTTGGTATTGAGAATGACTTCTGTAGGGGTGTTGTCAGATGTTACTGAGAATGGTTGTACGGAGGATGGTTTCTGTAGGGGTGTTGTCAGGTGTTGTTATTGAGAAGTGTTGTTATGGAGGATGGCTTCTGTGGGGGTGTTGTCAGATGCTGTTATTGACAAATGTTGGTATTGAGAATGACTTCTGTAGTGGTGTTGTCGGATGCTATTATTGAGAAATGTTGGTATTGAGAATGACTTTGTAGGGGTGTTGTCAAATGCTGTTATTGAGAAATGGTTGTACGGAGGATGGTTTCTGTAGGGGTGTTGTCAGGTGCTGTTATTGAGAAATGTTGTTATGGAGGATGGCTTCTGTAGGGGTGTTGTCAGATGCTGTTATTGAGAAATGGTATTGAGAATGGCTTCTTTAGGGGTGTTGTCAAATGCTGTTACTGAGAAATGCTGGTATGGAGGATGGCTTCTGTAGGGGTGTTGTCAGATGGTGTTAGACAAATGTTGGTATGGGGGATGACTTCTGTAGGGGTGTTGTCAGATGCTGTTATTGAGAAATGTTGGTATGGAGGATGGCTTCTGTAGGGTTGTTGTCAGATGCTGTTACTCAGAAATGTTGGTACAGAAGATGATTTCTGTAAGGGTGTTGCCAGATGCTGTTATTGAGAAATGTTGGTAAGGAGGATGAGTTTTGTAGTTGTGTTTTCAGATGGTGTTACTGAGAAATATTTTTACGGCGGATGGCTTATGTAAGGGTGTTGTCAGATGCTGTTACTGAGAAATGGTACGAAGGATGACTTCTATAGGGGTGTTGTCAGGTGGTGTTACTGAGAAATGGTACAGAAGATGACTTCTGTAGGGGTGTTGTCAGATGCTGTTATTGAGAAATGGTACAGAGGATGGCTTCTGTATGGGTGTTGTCAGATGCTGTTACTGAGAAATGTTGGTACAGAGGATGGCATCTGTAGGGTTGTTGTCGCAAGCTGTTACTGAGAAATGTTGGTATTGAGAAGGACTTCTGTAGGGGTGTTGTCAGATGCTGTTACTGAGAAATGTTGGTACAAAGGATAACTTCTATAGGGGTGTTGTCAGATGCTTTTACTGAAAAATGTTGGTATGGAGGATGACTTCTGTAGGGATGTTGTCCGATGCTGTTATTGAGAAATGTTGGTATGGAGGACGGCTTCTTTAGGGGATGTTGTCAGTTGCTGTTATTGGGAAATGGTACAGAGTATGGCTTCTGTAGGGGTGTTGTCAGATGGTGTTACTGAGAAAAGTTGGTACGGAGGATGGCTTCTGTAGAGGTGTTGTCAGATGCTGTTATTGACAAATGTTGGCACAGAGGATGATTCTGTAGGGGTGTTCTCAGATGCTGTTACTCAGAAATGTTGGTATTGAGAATGACTTCTGCAGGGCTGTTGTCAGATGCTTTTACTGAGAAATGTTGGTATGGAAGATGACTTCTGTAGGGGTGTTCTCAGATGCTGTTACTCAGAAATGTTGGTACGGAGGATGACTTCTGTAGGGGTGCTGTCAGATTCTGTTACTGAGAAATGTTGATATTGAGAACGACTTCTGTAGGGGTGTTGTCAGATGCTGGTATTGAGAAATGTTGGTACGAAGGATGGCTTCTGTAGGGGTGTTGCCAGATGCTGTTATTGAGAAATGCTGGTATGGAGGATGGCTTCTGTAGGGGTGTTGTCAGATGGTGTTAGTGACAAATGTTGGTATGGGGGATGACTTCTGTAGGGGTATTTTCAGATGGCGTTATGACAAACGTTGGTACGGAAGATGACTTCTGTAGGGATGTTGTCAGATGTTGTTATTGAGAAATGTTGGTATGGAGGACGACTTCTGTAGGGGTGTTGTCAGCTGCTGTTACTTAGAAATGTTATTGTGAATGACCTGTAGCAGTGTTGTCAGATGCTGTTATTGAGAAATGGTATGGAGGATGGCTTCTTTAGGGGTGTTGTCAGATGCTCTTACTGAGAAATGTTGGTACAGAGGATGACTTCTTTAGAGGGGTTGTCAGATACTGTTATTGAGAAATGTTGGTATTGAGAATGACTTCTGTAGGGGTGTTGTCAGATACTGTTATTGAGAAATGTTGGTATTGAGAATGACTTCTGTGGGGGTGTTGTCAGATGCTGTTACTGAGAAATGTTGGTACAGAGGATAACTTCTATAGGGGTGTTGTCAGATGCTTTTACTAAGAAATGTTGGTACAGATGATGACTTCTGTAGGGATGTTGTCCGATGCTGTTATTGAGAAATGTTGGTACGGAGGACGGCTTCTTTAGGGATGTTGTCAGATGCTGTTATTGGGAAATGGTACGGAGGATGGCTGCTGTAGGGGTGTTGTCAGATGGTGTTACTGAGAAAAGTTGGTACGGAGGATGGCTTCTGTAGAGGTGTTGTCAGATGCTGTTATTGACAAATGTTGGCACAGAGGATGACTTCTGTAGGGGTGTTCTCAGATGCTGTTACTCAGAAATGTTGGTATTGAGAATGACTTCTGCAGGGCTGTTGTCAGATGCTTTTACTGAGAAATGTTGGTATGGAGGATGACTTCTGTAGGGGTGTTCTCAGATGCTGTTACTCAGAAATGTTGGTACGGAGGATGACTTCTGTAGGGGTGCTGTCAGATGCTGTTACTGAGAAATGTTGATATTGAGAACGACTTCCGTAGGGGTGTTGTCAGATGCTGGTATTGAGAAATGTTGGTACGAAGGATGGCTTCTGTAGGGGTGTTGCCAGATGCTGTTATTGAGAAATACTGGTATGGAGGATGGCTTCTGTAGCAGTGTTGTCAGATGGTGTTAGTGATTAATGTTGGTATGGGGGATGACTTCTGTAGGGGTATTTTCAGATGGTGTTATGACAAATGTTGGTACGGACGATGACTTCTGCAGGTGTGTTGTCAGATGCTGTTATTGAGAAATGTTGGTATGGAGGATGGCTTCTGTAGGGTTGTTGTCAGATGCTGTTACTCAGAAATGTTGGTACAGAAGATGACTTCCATAGCGGTGTTGTCAGATGCTGTTATTGAGAAATGTTGGTACGGAGGATGGCTTCTGTAGGGGTGTTGTCAGATGCTGTTACTGAGAAATGGTACGAAGGATGACTTCTGTAGGGGTGTTGTCAGATAGTGTTACTGAGAAATATTGGTATGGAAGATGGCTTCTGTAGGGGTGTTGTCTGGTGGTGTTACTGAGAAATGTTGGTACAGAAGATGACTTCTGTAGGGGTGTTGTCAGATGCTGTTATTGAGAAATCCTGGTACAGAGGATGGCTTCTGTAGGGGCATTGTCAGAATCTGTTATTGAGAAATGATGTTACGGAGGATGACTTCTGTAGGGGTGTTGTCAGATGCTGTTATTGAGAAATGTTGGTACGGAGGATGGCTTCTGTAGGGGTGTTGTCAGTTGCTGTTATTGAGAAATGTTGGTATTGAGAATGACTTATGTAGGGGTGTTGTCAGATGCTGTTACTGACAAATGTTGGTACGGAGGATGACTTCTGTAGGGGTGTTATCACATGCTGTTATTGTAAAATGTTTGTATGGAGGATGACTTCTGTAGGGGTGTTGTCGGATGCTGTTTTTGAGAAATGTTGGTATTGAGAATGCCTTCGTAGGGGTGTTGTCGGATGCCGTTACCGAGAAATGTTGGTACGGAGGATGACATCTGTAAGGGTGTTGTCAGATGCTGTTATTGATAAAAGTTGGTATAGAGAATGACTTCTGTAGGGGTGTTGTCAGATGCTGTTACTGAGAAATGTTGGCATGGATGATGGCTTCTGTAGGGGTGTTGTCAGATGCTGTTATTGAGAAATGTTGGTATTGAGAATGACTTCTGTAGGGGTGTTGTCAGATGTTACTGAGAATGGTTGTACGGAGGATGGTTTCTGTAGGGGTGTTGTCAGGTGCTGTTATTGAGAAGTGTTGTTATGGAGGATGGCTTCTGTGGGGGTGTTGTCAGATGCTGTTACTGAGAAATGTTGGCAGGGATGATGGCTTCTGTAGGGGTGTTGTCAGATGCTGTTATTGAGAAATGTTGGTATGGAGGATGGCTTCTGTAGGGTTGTTGTCAGATGCTGTTACTCAAATGGTACAGAAGATGACTTCTGTAGGGGTGTTGTCAGATGCTGTTATTGAGAAATGTTGGTACGGAGGATGGCTTCTGTAGAGGTGTTGTCAGATGCTGTTACTGAGAAATGGTACGAAGGATGACTTCTGTATGGGTGTTGTCAGATAGTGTTACTGAGAAATATTGTTATGGAAGATGGCTTCTGTAGGGGTGTTGTCAGGTGGTGTTACTGAGAAATGTTGGTACAGAAGATGACTTCTGTAGGGGTGTTGTCAGATGCTGTTACTGAGAAATGCTGGTACAGAGGATGGCTTCTGTAGTGGTGTTGTCAGATGCTGTTATTGAGAAATGCTGGTACGGTGGATGGCTTCTCTACGGGTGTTGTCAGATGCTGTTATTGAGAAATGTTGGTATAGAGGTTGACTTTTGTAGGGGTCTTGTCAGATGCTGTTACTGAGAAATGTTGGTTCGGAGGACGGCTTCTGTAGGGGTGTTGTCAGATGCTGTTATTGCGAAATGTTAGTATTGTGAATGACTTATGTAGGGGTGTTGCCAGATGCTATTATTGACAAATGTTGGTACGGAGGATGGCTTCTGTAGGGGTGTTGTCAGATGCTGTTATTGACAAATGTTGGTATTGAGAATGACTTCTGTAGTGGTGTTGTCGGATGCTATTATTGAGAAATGTTGGTATTGAGAATGACTTTGTAGGGGTGTTGTCAAATGCTGTTATTGAGAAATGGTTGTACGGAGGATGGTTTCTGTAGGGGTGTTGTCAGGTGCTGTTATTGAGAAATGTTGTTATGGAGGATGGCTTCTGTAGGGGTGTTGTCAGATGCTGTTATTGAGAAATGGTATTGAGAATGGCTTCTTTAGGGGTGTTGTCAAATGCTGTTACTGAGAAATGCTGGTATGGAGGATGGCTTCTGTAGGGGTGTTGTCAGATGGTGTTAGTGACAAATGTTGGTATGGGGGATGACTTCTGTAGGGGTGTTGTCAGATGCTGTTATTGAGAAATGTTGGTATGGAGGATGGCTTCTGTAGGGTTGTTGTCAGATGCTGTTACTCAGAAATGTTGGTACAGAAGATGATTTCTGTAAGGGTGTTGCCAGATGCTGTTATTGAGAAATGTTGGTAAGGAGGATGAGTTTTGTAGTTGTGTTTTCAGATGGTGTTACTGAGAAATATTTTTACGGCGGATGGCTTATGTAAGGGTGTTGTCAGATGCTGTTACTGAGAAATGGTACGAAGGATGACTTCTGTAGGGGTGTTGTCAGGTGGTGTTACTGAGAAATGGTACAGAAGATGACTTCTGTAGGGGTGTTGTCAGATGCTGTTATTGAGAAATGGTACAGAGGATGGCTTCTGTATGGGTGTTGTCAGATGCTGTTACTGAGAAATGTTGGTACAGAGGATGGCATCTGTAGGGTTGTTGTCGCAAGCTGTTACTGAGAAATGTTGGTATTGAGAAGGACTTCTGTAGGGGTGTTGTCAGATGCTGTTACTGAGAAATGTTGGTACAAAGGATAACTTCTATAGGGGTGTTGTCAGATGCTTTTACTGAAAAATGTTGGTATGGAGGATGACTTCTGTAGGGATGTTGTCCGATGCTGTTATTGAGAAATGTTGGTATGGAGGACGGCTTCTTTAGGGGGTGTTGTCAGTTGCTGTTATTGGGAAATGGTACAGAGAATGGCTTCTGTAGGGGTGTTGTCAGATGGTGTTACTGAGAAAAGTTGGTACGGAGGATGGCTTCTGTAGAGGTGTTGTCAGATGCTGTTATTGACAAATGTTGGCACAGAGGATGATTCTGTAGGGGTGTTCTCAGATGCTGTTACTCAGAAATGTTGGTATTGAGAATGACTTCTGCAGGGCTGTTGTCAGATGCTTTTACTGAGAAATGTTGGTATGGAAGATGACTTCTGTAGGGGTGTTCTCAGATGCTGTTACTCAGAAATGTTGGTAAGGAGGATGACTTCTGTAGGGGTGCTGTCAGATGCTGTTACTGAGAAATGTTGATATTGAGAACGACTTCTGTAGGGGTGTTGTCAGATGCTGGTATTGAGAAATGTTGGTACGAAGGATGGCTTCTGTAGGGGTGTTGCCAGATGCTGTTATTGAGAAATGCTGGTATGGAGGATGGCTTCTGTAGGGGTGTTGTCAGATGGTGTTAGTGACAAATGTTGGTATGGGGGATGACTTCTGTAGGGGTATTTTCAGATGGTGTTATGACAAACGTTGGTACGGAAGATGACTTCTGTAGGGATGTTGTTAGATGGTGTTATTGAGAAATGTTGGTATGGAGGATGGCTTCTGTAGGGTTGTTGTCAGATGCTGTTTCTGAGAAATGGTACGAAGGATGACTTCTGTAGGGGTGTTGTGAGATAGTGTTACTGAGAAATATTGGTATGGAAGATGGCTTCTGTAGGGGTGTTGTCAGGTGGTGTTACTGAGAAATGTTGGTACAGAAGATGACTTCTGTAGGGGTGTTGTCAGATGCTGTTATTGAGAAATGCTGGTACAGAGGATGGCATCTGTAGGGGTGTTGTCAGAATCTGTTATTGAGAAATGATGTTACGGAGGATGATGTCTGTAGGGGTGTTGTCAGATGCTGTTATTGAGAAATGTTGGTACGGAGGATGACTTCTGGAAAGGTGTTGTCAGATGCTGTTATTAATAAATGTTGGTATAGAGAATGACTTCTGTAGGGGTGTTGTCAGATGCTGTTACTGAGAAATGGTTGTACGGAGGATGGTTTCTGTAGTGGTGTTGTCAGATGCTGTTATTGAGAAATGGTATTGAGAATGGCTTCTTTAGGCGTGTTGTCAAATGCTGTTATTGAGAAATGCTGGTACGGAGGATGGCTTCTGTAGGGGTGTTGTCAGATGTTGTTATTGAGAAATGATTGTATTGATAATGACTTCTGTAGGGGTGCTGTCAGATGCTGTTACTGAGAAATGTTGGCATGGAGGATGGCTTCTGTAGGGGTGTTGTCAAATGCTGTTATTGAGAAATGTTGGTATTGAGAATGACTTATGTAGGGGTGTTGTCAGATGCTGTTATTGACAAAAGTTGGTACGGAGGATGACTTCTGTAGGGGTGTTGCCACATGCTGTTATTAAAAAATGTTGGTATGGAGGATGACTTCTGTAGGGGTGTTGTCGGATGCTGTTATTGAGAAATGTTGGTATTGAGAATGACTTCGTAGGGGTGTTGTCAGATGCTGTTACTGAGAAATGGTTGTACGGAGGATGGTTTCTGTAGGGGTGTTGTCAGGTGCTGTTATTGAGAAATGTTGTTACGGAGGATGGCTTCTGTAGGGGTGTTGTCAGTTGCTGTTATTGAGAAATGTTGGTATTGAGAATGACTTATGTAGGGTGTTGTCAGATGCTGTTATTGACAAATGTTGGTACGGAGGATGACTTCTGTAGGGGTGTTGTCACATGCTGTTATTGAAAAATGTTGGTATGGAGGATGACCTCTGTAGGGGTGTTGTCGGATGCTGTTATTGAGAAATGTTGGTATTGAGAATGACTTCGTAGGGGTGTTGTCAGATGCTGTTACTGAGAAATGGTTGTACGGAGGATGGTTTCTGTAGGGGTGTTGCCAGGTGCTGTTATTGAGAAATGTTGTTACGGAGGATGGCTTCTTTAGGGGTGTTGTCAAATGCTGTTATTGAGAAATGCTGGTACAGAGGATGGCTTCTGTAGGGGTGTCGTCAGATGGTGTTAGTGACAAATGTTGGTATGGGGGATGACTTCTGTAGGGGTGTTGTCAGATGCTGTTCTTGAGAAATGTTGGTATGGAGGATGGCTTCTGTAGGGTTGTTTTCAGATGCTGTTACTCAGAAATGTTGGTACAGAAGATGATTTCTGTAGGGGTGTTGTCAGATGCTGTTATTCAGAAATGTTGGTACGGAGGATGACTTTTGTAGGTGTGTTTTCAAATGGTGTTACTGAGAAATATTTTTACGGCGGATGGCTTATGTAGGGGTGATGTCAGATGCTGTTACTGAGAAATGGTACGAAGGATAACTTTTGTAGGGGTGTTGTCAGATGCTGTTACTGAGAAATGTTGGTACGGAGGATGGCTTCTGTAGGGGTGTTGTCGGAAGCTGTTACTGAGAAATGTTGGTATTGAGAAGGACTTCTGTAGGGGCATTGTCAGATGCTGTTACTGAGAAATGTTGGTACAAAGGTTAACTTCTATAGGGGTGTTGTCAGATGCTTTTACTGAGAAATGTTGGTACGGAGGATGACTTCTGTAGGGATGTTGTCCGATGCTGTTATTGAGAAATGTTGGTATTGAGAATGACTTCTATATGGGTATTGTCAGATGGTGTTATTGAGAAATGTTGGTATGGAGGACGGCTTCTTTAGGGGTGTTTTCAGTTGCTGTTATTGAGAAATGGTACGGAGGATGGCTTCTGTAGGGGTGTTGTCAGATGGTGTTACTGAAAAATGTTGGTACAGAGGATGGCTTCTTTAGGAGTGTTGTCAGATGCTGTTATGGACAAATGTTGGCACGGAGGATGACTTCTGTAGGGGTGTTGTCAGATGCTGTTACTGAGAAATGTTGGTATAGAGAATGACTTCTGTAGGGGTGTTGTCAGATGCTGGTATTGAGAAATGTTGGTATGGAGTATGGCTTCTGTAGGGGTGCTGCCAGATGCTGTTATTGAGAAATGTTGGTACAGAGGATGGCTTCTGTAGGGGTGTTGTCAGATGCTGTTATTGAAAAATGTTGGTACGGAGGATGACTTCTGTAGGGGTGTTGTCAGATGGTGTTACTGAAACATGGTACGGAGGATGGCTTCTGTAGGGGTGTTGTCAGATGCTGTTATTGACAAATGTTAGCACACAGGATGACTTCTGTAGGGGTGTTTCAGATGGTGTTATTGAGAAATGCTGGTATGGAGGATGGCTTCTGTAGGGGTGTTTTCAGATGGTGTTACTGACAAATGTTTGTATGGGGGATGACTTCTGTAGTGGTATTTTCAGATGATGTTATGACAAATGTTGGTACGGACGATGACTTCTGTAGGGGTGTTGTCAGATGCTGTTACTGAGAAATGTTGGTATGGAGGATGACTTCTGTAGGGATGTTGTCCGATGCTGTTATTGAGAAATGTTGGTATTAAGAATGACTTCTATATGGGTGTTGTCAGATGCTGTTATTGAGAAATGGTATGGAGGATGGCTTCTGTAGGGGTGTTGTCAGATGCTGTTACTGAGAAATGCTGGTACGGTAGATGGCTTCTGTAGGGGTGTTGTCAGATGCTGTTACTGAGAAATGTTGGTATGGAGGATGACTTCTATATGGGTGTTGTCAGATGCTGTTATTGAAAAATGTTGGTACAGAGGATGGCTTCTTTAGGGGTGTTGTCAGATGCTTTTATTGTGAAATGGTACGGAAGATGGCTTCTGTAGGGGTGTTGTCAGATGGTGTTACTGAGAAATGTTGGCACGGAGGATGGCTTCTGTAGGGGTGTTGTCAGATGCTGTTATTGAGAAATGTTGGCACAGAGGATGACTTCTGTAGGGGTGTTCTCAGATGCTGTTACTGAGAAATGGTATTGAGAATGGCTTCTGTAGGGGTGTTGTCAGATGGTGTTACTGACAAATGCTGGTATGGGGGATGTCTTCTGTAGGGGTATTTTCAGATGGTGTTATGACAAATGTGGGTACGGACGATGACTTCTGTAGGGTTGTTGTCAGATGCTGTTACTGAGAAATGTTGGTACAGAAGATGACTTCTGTAAGGGTGTTGTCAGATGCTGTTATTGAGAAATGTTGTTACGGAGAATGGCTTCTATAGGGATGTTGTCAGATGCTGTTATTGAGAAATGTTGGTATTGAGAATGACTTCTGTAGGGGTGTTGTCAGATGCTGTTATTGAGAAATGGTATGGAGGATGGCTTCTGTAGGGACGTTGTCAGATGCTGGTATTGAGAAATGTTGTTATTGGGAATGACTTCTGTAGGGGTGTTGTCAGATGCTGTTATTGAGAAATGTTGGTATTGAGAATGACTTCTGTACGGATGTTGTCCGATGCTGTTATTGAGAAATGTTGGTACGGAGGATGACTTCTGTAGGGGTGTTGTCAGAAGCTGTTACTGGGAAATGTTGGTATTGAGAATTACTTCTGTAGGGATGTTATCAGATGCTGTTATTGAGAAATGTTGGTACGGAGGATGGCTTCTGTAGGGTTGTTGTCCGATGCTGTTATTGAGAAATGTTGGTATGGAAGATGGCTTTTTAGGGTTGTTGTCAGATGCTTTTACTGAGAAATGTTGGTACGGAGAATGACTTCTGTAGGGGTGTTGTCAAATAGTGTTACTGAGAAATATTAGTATAGAAGATGGCTTCTGTAGGGGTGTTGTCAGGTGGTGTTACTGAGAAATGTTTGTACAGAAGATGACTTTTCTAGGGGTGTTGTCAGATGGTTTTACTGTGAAGTGTTGGTACAGAGGATGGCTTCTGTAGGGGTGTGTTAGATGCTGTTATTTACAAATGTTGGTACGGAGGATGATGTCTTTAGTGGTGTTGTCAGGTACTGTTACTGAAAAATGTTATTTGAGGGGTGTAGGGGCTTTTTTAAGGAATAGTAGCAGCTTTTTGTGATTGAGTAGAAGCTGGGAGTTATTTTTTCTGATACATATTTTTATTAAATTATTACGTATGACATAAGTGATCTTACATTTATATAAATGTAAAACAAACCACATTCACACCACTTTAATTGCAAACATTTATACATCACAGACACCACTGAAACAACTGTACCTACAAACATTATTCATCATTTATAATCTACCCAGTAATTATCAGTTAAGCATTATATGGCTCATTCAAATCCTGCCTCTTAAACCTCATTCCTTCACTGCATATATTTTTCCCACAATTCCCATATTTCCTATGTAGTTTGTCCCTTCCCTTTTCTAAAGATTCCAATTCCAGTTGTTTTATCTCTGTTACTATATTCACTACTTCTAGTCCAGTTGATTTAGACTTTGATTTACATTTTCTAGTAATTACTTTTTGCAGCCACCATAATTAGATTCAACAAGACTTTACTATGTCTAGGCAATTCCCATTCTGTATTACAGCTCAAAAAATCATCTCCCCAGTCAATCCAATCTGCTCACCCAGTATCTCCGATAGAGTGCTCTGCAGGGAATCTCTAAAGTCTACCAGCTCATTACACTCCCAAAAATATGCTCTCAGCCACCTCTTTCTTGCCTGTCACACCTCCAACATTTGCTATCCACCTGAGGAAAAATTCTTTGGAGTCTACTTGGGGTATAAAAATACCCATGTAAACACTTCCAGGCAGAGATCCTAAATCCTTTACACTTTGTTGCATATTTGAGAGATATACATATACCCCCCATTGTCTCTTTATGAATTATTATCCAGTCTCTCTTCCCAAATCTTTCTAAGCTCCTCTGACTGATTCTTATAATTATTATGCAATATTTTATATGCTTGAATAATTATTCCTTTTTAAAGGCAGCTTCTGTTCTAGATTCTATTAAAAACTCTACCAGTGCTGGTCTTTCATTTAGGACCACCTATTTCTTTCTCTTTGCCTATATTCTGATATCAATCCTTGATAGGATCGGCAATCTCTAACCTGCAGTCCAAATAATTTTTTGGCCTTTTCCCATTCTATTATCTTTCCCTTTCTAGGTATTTGCTCTCAGTACCTTGGTTTCTTTATCAGTTTTCTCGAATCAGTTCCAGCCCCCTCTTGCCTATTATCTGTACTTTATTTATTTATTTATTATTTATTTTTTTGCATTTGTTTACTGGGATGGTTCAGCTGGGCCAGAACTGCCCATTTTCAGTGGAGTCCTGGGGGAAAAAAGCTCCACATATAAGACATTTCACATACAATACAGAATTTACATTAATAAAGCCATTTAGTACATATTATTGGCAGCTTATACAATTGGTGAAAAAAAAGGTACATAAGTAATCATTCTCAAATCAAAGATATTATACAAGCAATACAGAGTACATACATGAGAACATTCCATATGAGTAGTTTTCAGCTAGCAAAATGTATATAGGACACTTATGCAGTGTGTGCAAAGTAGATATAGGAATTAATTAGAGATTAGGTACTTAAACTTTTCACACGTTTAGGAGGTGTAATAGCTGAGTGATAGGCTATACGAGTCCTGTTGCAGGAATCAACAAAGTCGGTGGATATTGTTGCAGATATAAGTGGTGGTACGATATTAAGGTAGGCTGTGAGAGTGCCTGAATGTTTCATCTGGTTCAATGGTAGGTCTGTAAGGGTTAGGAAGAGAAGGAAGTAGACAGGAGGGATCAATGGCAGGACAATGAGGGTTAGTAGAAGAGGGATGTGGACAGGATGGGTCAATGGTAGGACAATGAGGGTTAGTAGAAGAGGGAAGTGGACAGGATGGATCAATGGTAGGACAATGAGGGTTAGTAGAAAAGGGAAGTGGACAGGATGGGTCAATGGTAGGACAATGAGGGTTAGTAGAAGAGGGAAGTGGACAGGAGGGATCAATGGTAGGACAATGAGGGTTAGTAGAACAGGGATGTGGACAGGATGGGTCAATGGTAGGAAAATGAGGGTTAATAGAAGAGGGAAGTGGACAGGATGGAGAGGCGGAGTAAGTAAAAAGACAGGTGGATGTGAAAGAAGGATGCCAGAGTAGTTGGTGGGGGGGGGGGGGTGAGAATAGTTGTGATGGTTGAAGTTAGGTTATATGAGATGTGGTGTTGGCACATGTACACAGCCAAGATGAGGAGAGGTGTTGTTTCAGAGATGACTTGAAGAGAGTTGCTAAGTGGGTGGATCTAAGTGTTGGGGGGTGGGAGTTCCAAAGTTTTGCAATGGTAAAGGAGTAAAGCATCTGGTCAGCTGAAAATTTGGGTTTTCAACATTTACGAGCAGTTGGTTGTTGGATCAGTGTGGTTTGTTAGAATGGTATAAAGTAAGTATAGAAGATAGAGCAGGGCACATGGATGGATTATGAATGAGTTTGTGAAACAGTTGAGGAGTTCAAGCCATTTTAGGTTGCGTAATGATAAGCGGTGTTGGGATGAGTAGGAGGCATTAGTTACAAACTTAGCAATTTTGTCGTAGCACGAGTCTAGTTTGGAGTTTAGAGAGGACTGAATATTGGTGAGGAGGGAGCATCATATAAAAGAGAGGATAATAGAAAAGAAGAGGCAAGGGAACGTTGGGCTGATGCACTGAATAGATGTTTATGCCAGTAGAGAGCGCCAAGCTTTGATGTGTCTTTTTGATACTGGACTTGATGTGCAGGTCGAACGTGAGGTTTTCATCCATGATGACATCTAGGAGTTTGGTGCCAGGTATAATATCAATTGTGGTACCATTTAGGGATTGAATGGTGACGTTCTCTTTTTGTAGGGGTGTGGAATTTGGGGGTCAAAGATTACTAATTTGGTTCTGTTGGGGTTCAGGGCAAGAAGATTATTAGACATCCAAATGTTGGTGGAGGTGAAGGCATTTTGGGTGAGTTGGTGTAGTTTTGAGGAGTTGTTTGCAGTGCAGATGACAGTGGAGTCATCTGCGTACTGGATGACTGAGCCTTGAGAGACTGCAGTGTGGAAGTTACTGATAAATATGTTAAATAGAAGTAGGTCTAAAATGGAGCCTTGAGGAACACCAGTGGTGGTGTTCAGGAAATGGGAGTAAGAGTTCTGCCGTTTAGTTGATTGCTGCCTGTCAGTCAGGTAATTAGTGAACCAGTTTAGAGTTTGAGGTGAGGTACCTATGTTAGAGAGTTTTGTTAAAAGGATAGAGTGGTATATAATACTGAAAGCTTTAGAAAGATCAAGAAATAGTGAAGATATGATTTTACCAGTATCACGGGGGCGGTTGACAGTGTCCATGAAGGATATGAGGGCTGTGGTGGTACTATATCTTGGCCTAAATCCATGATGGGTGGGGGAAAGGATGTGGTTGCGAGTCAGATGGTGAAGAAGTTGAGAATGAATACATTTTTTCCAGAATCTTAGAGATGGGTGATAGTATAGCAATGGGGTGGAAGTTGGTGCTGTCTATGTTGGGGCCCCCCTTGTGTACAGGGATGATATAAGCTTTTTTCCAGATGATGGGCATATAGAATTCTTGGATACATCTGTTGAGAAGTATCCTGATAGATAAGGTAAGCGCTGATATTTGCAGGTATTTGGTGGGTATATTGTCAGGGGCTTTTGTGCATGGTTTGAATTTTAGAAGCAATTTTTTAATAGTCGAGGTGGGTATAGGTGACAGAGTAAAGTTGGGAATAGGGGGTGTACTGGTGTTAGCTGTGGAGAGGTATCCTAACCACAGTAATCCCTGTCAGCAAAATCTCTTTTCTCCATTCTCATGCTGGCTTGGCTCTTAGAGTACTCCCTGCTATTTTACGAATATAATACTCTGTATTGGGAATAGGGGGTGTACTGGTGTTAGCTGTGGAGAGGTATCCTAACCACAGTAATCCCTGTCAGCAAAATCTCTTTTCTCCATTCTCATGCTGGCTTGGCTCTTAGAGTACTCCCTGCTATTTTACGAATATAATACTCTGTATGATTTTGGTTGTTCTCCTTAAGAGTCAGCATCCAAAAATCCAAAATCCCAATCCCTCCTTATTTCTTGATCTTCCTCCGTGTCAGCATCATTCCTTTCCACTATGAACTATAGTTTTCTGCCTGTGTTATGTATAAGAGCCTTAGCTGTATTGCGCTAAAATGTCCCTCAAAGTGGGTAATCCTACTCTGCCTTGTTCTACTGAAAGACTCCGCTGATCCCACTTGACCCTTGCTGTCTTCCCTTCCCAGACAAAATCCTTGAACTCTTTTTAATTGCTATCCACAGCTTCTCCTCTGGTTGATAAAAATATGCCTGACCTGTGTTTAAGAGTAAAGGGACTAAAAACATTTGAATTGCTTGTATCTTAGTATCCATATCCATATAACAAAACTTCCAGTTTCTCAGTTTTTGTATTATCTTCTGTTTAGTCTCTTCCCACATATCCTTAGCTATCACAACAGAGTAATTTCTAATCCATACTCCTAAATATTTCATTTTATCATGTCCCCATAAATATGAATATTGTTGGACCAATTTGTGTGTGAGTACATAATTTACTGCTATTGCCTTTGTTTTACCTTCATTAATTTTGTATCCTGAGAAGATTTGAAACTGTTTTAAAATGTTCCACAACACAGTAATGTCTCTTTCTGGTTTTGTTGTGTATAAAATAACATCATCTGCAAATAGAGCCAGCTTTTCTTGACTATCATACCAATTACATACTTGAATTTCTGAGTCCCTTATTTTCTTTGCCAATGGTTCTAAATATAATGCAAATAATAAACGGGAAAGAGGACACCCCTGCCTGGTTCCTCTACTCAAACAGAAGTTATCAGAAAGGACTCAACCCACTTTAATTTTCACCTCCAATCTCCCCCACATACTCCTAATCAACCTTTTAATTGTATCAGGGAAAGCAAATGCTTCCATTGCCCTGCTCATGAAGTCCCAGTCTACTCTGTCAAAAGCTTTCTCTGCATCAAGACCCACCAACAACAGTGGTATTTTCTTACATTCTGCTTCCCTCTGGATCATCAATATTCTGTTAATATTGTCAAATCTTTGCCTCCCCTCCACAAAACTACACTGACCTATATCTATCAGTTTTGGCATCACCTTAGCCATTTTTTAGCCATTATAAACATAAACACTTTATCATGGTTTAGAATCAAACTGGGCTTATATGAAGCTGGATCCGATGGATCTTTGCCTTCTTTAGGCATTACAGTCAGCACAGCTTTCTTCAGGATGCTGGTACTTCTCCTAATCTTAAAATACCGTTAACCACAACTTTCCAGATCTTTATCAGTTTTTTCCCTTCCTACTTCAAACTTCCACAGGAATACCATCTATTCTTGGGGACTTCCCTGTAGATTGGTTACACATAGCCATTCTTATCTCATCTCTTCCTTTCCTAACTGTTAATAAGTGAGCCTCATCTACCTCTAACCTTGGAAGTTGGGAGTTATTGAGTTAGCTTTCAAATGTTGAAAATGACTCTTGGTTGTAGAGAAATTATGTTACTATCAAAACAGATTAATGAATCTTGGGTGATGTGTTGTAGAGTAATTATGTTACTATCAGAACAGGTTAATGACTAATGATTAAGTACTGCAATAGTGTAATGGTCAGAACATTTGCCTTGCAAGCAGTCATTCCTGGTTTGAGTCGCACTCCAGTAAATTTCATTTTGGGAGGGTAGCCTAATGGTTAAGGTGTTTGCCTTACAAACACAAGGTGCAGAGTTTGAGTCACAAGGGATAATTGGCTAGACTTAAAATGGCCCACAAGGGCAGATAGCTTAGTACTAATCTATGAATCTATGAATATATGACTCTTGGGTGATGTGTTGTAGAGTAATTATGTTACTACCAGAACAGATTAATGACTCTTGGGTTATGTGTTGTAAAGTAATTATGTTACTAGCAGAGCAGATTAATGACTCTTGGGCGAGGTGTTGTAAAGTAATTATGTTAGTAGCAGAGCAGACTAATAACTCTTGGGTGATGTGTTGTAGAGTAATTATGTTACTAGCAGAGCAGACTAATGATTCTTGGGCGAGGTGTTGTAGAGTAATTATGTTACTAGCAGAGCAGATTAATGACTCTTGGACAAGGTGTTGTAGAGTAATCATGTTACTAGCAGAGCAGACTAATGACTCTTGGACAAGGTGTTGTAGAGAAATCATGTTACTAGTAGAGCAGAGTAATGACTCTTGGGCGAGGTGTTGTAAAGTAATTATGTTACTAGCACAGCAGACTAATAACTCTTGGGCGAGGTGTTGTAGAGTAATTATGTTACTAGCAGAGCAGATTAATGACTCTTGGACAAGGTGTTGTAGAGTAATCATGTTACTAGTAGAGCAGACTAATGAGTCTTGGGTGATGTGTTGTAGAGTAATAATGTTACTAGCAGAGCAGACTAATGACTCTTGGACAAGGTGTTGTAGAGAAATCATGTTACTAGCAGAGCAGACTAATGACTCTTGGGCGAGGTGTTGTAGAGTAATTATGTTACTAGCAGAGCAGATTAATGACTCTTGGACAAGGTGCTGTAGAGTAATCATGTTACTAGCAGAGCAGACTAATGACTCTTGGGTGATGTGTTGTAGAGTAATTATGTTACTAGCAGAGCAGATTAATGACTCTTGGACAAGGTGTTGTAGAGTAATCATGTTACTAGCAGAGCAGACTAATGACTCTTGGGCGAGGTGTTGTAGAGTAATTATGTTACTAGCAGAGCAGATTAATGACTCTTGGACAAGGTGTTGTAGAGTAATCATGTTACTAGCAGAGCAGACTAATGACTCTTGGGTGATGTGTTGTAGAGTAATTATGTTACTAGCAGAGCAGACTAATGACTCTTGGGCGAGGTGTTGTAGAGTAATTATGTTACTAGCAGAGCAGACTAATGACTCTTGGACAAGGTGTTGTAGAGTAATCATGTTACTAGCAGAGCAGACTAATGACTCTTGGGTGATGTGTTGTAGAGTAATTATGTTACTAGCAGAGCAGACTAATGACTCTTGGACAAGGTGTTGTAGAGTAATCATGTTACTAGCAGAGCAGACTAATGACTCTTGGGTGATGTGTTGTAGAGTAATAATGTTACTAGCAGAGCAGATTAATGACTCTTGGACAAGGTGTTGTAGAGAAATCATGTTACTAGCAGAGCAGACTAATGACTCTTGGGCGAGGTGTTGTAGAGTAATAATGTTACTAGCAGAGCAGATTAATGACTCTTGGACAAGGTGTTGTAGAGAAATCATGTTACTAGCAGAGCAGACTAATGACTCTTGGGCGAGGTGTTGTAGAGTAATTATGTTACTAGCAGAGCAGATTAATGACTCTTGGGTGATGTGTTGTAAAGTAATTATGTTACTAGCAGAGTAGATTAACGACTCTTGGGCGAGGTGTTGTAAAGTAATTATGTTACTAGCAGAGCAGACTAATAACTCTTGGGTGATGTGTTGTAGAGTAATTATGTTACTAGCAGAGCAGACTAATGACTCTTGGGCGAGGTGTTGTAGAGTAATTATGTTACTAGCAGAGCAGATTAATGACTCTTGGACAAGGTGTTGTAGAGTAATCATGTTACTAGCAGAGCAGACTAATGACTCTTGGGCGAGGTGTTATAGAGTAATTATGTTACTAGCAGAGTAGATTAACGACTCTTGGACAAGGTGTTGTACAGTAATCATGTTACTAGCAGAGCAGACTAATGACTCTTGGGCGAGGTGTTGTAGAGTAATTATGTTACTAGCAGAGCAGATTAATGACTCTTGGACAAGGTGTTGTAGAGAAATCATGTTACTAGCAGAGCAGACTAATGACTCTTGGGCGAGGTGTTGTAGAGTAATTATGTTACTACCAGAACAGATTAATGACTCTTGGGCGAGGTGTTGTAGAGTAATCATGTTACTAGCAGAGCAGACTAATAACTCTTGGGTGATGTGTTGTAGAGTAATTATGTTACTAGCAGAACAGATTAATGACTCTTGGGTGAGGTGTTGTAGAGTAATTATGTTACTACCAGAACAGATTAATGACTCTTGGGCGAGGTGCTGTAGAGTAATCATGTTACTAGCAGAGTAGACTAATAACTCTTGGGTGATGTGTTGTAGAGAAATCATGTCACTAGCAGAGTAGACTAATGACTCTTGGGCGAGGTGTTGTAGAGTAATTATGTTACTACCAGAACAGATTAATGACTCTTGGGCGAGGTGTTGTAGAGTAATCATGTTACTAGCAGAGCAGACTAATGACTCTTGGGTGATGTGTTGTAGAGTAATTATATTACTAGCATAACAGATTAATGTGGCATTGTCAGCATGTTGTATGAGTGATGCTTGACATTTGGCAGAGTGTACGTTGTTGGTAAATATGTTGAAAAGAAGTGGCCCCAGCATGGAGCCTTAGAGAACACCTGTTCACCTGTTCTGACAGGTAGAAAGGATGAGTGCGAATTAATCCATTTAACAGACTGGAAAGATACCTGGAGAACCAGTTGGTGTTTAGAAGTCGGCCATAGGAAACAGTATTAAAGGCTTTGGACATATCTGGAAACACATCAGAAACCAGTTGGCCCTTGTCTCTGGCTAGGTTAATAGTGCTAGTGAAGTTTAGGAGAGCTGCAGGAGTGTTATGTTCTGGTCAGAAACCATGATGGGTGGGAGTGAGGAGATTGTTAGATGGTAAATGAGTCAGTAATTGATTATAAATCTATCTTCAATGATTTTCCAAAGAGGAGGAGAGAATGGCAATGGGTCTAAAGTTGCATATATCATCGGAGTTACCTCCATTGGCAAGTGCAATCATGTGAAACTTTTTCCCATATGGCTGGGGCATGTGTTGCCTGAATAGATCTACTTATGAGAATGGATACTGGAAAAGAAATTGAGCTGGCTGCTTTTTTTAGGAAATCACCAGGAATTCCATCTGGAACAAGTGTACTTGGATTAATTTGTTTGAAGTGTTTCTTGGTTGTTGTGATGGAGACTGTTTCAAAGGAGAAATAGTGAGTACTAATGGAGTTGGAATGTGAGACTGAGTGGGATGTGGTCAGATTATTACAGGAGTTTGATGTGTTTTGAGTTTGGTTGTGAGGTGGTTTAGTGATGCTAGAGATAGCGTGATTACTTCTAGTAAGCGGGGGGCATTTGAGCCAGGCTGCAGTATTTTAGATGTTGGCTTTATTTCTTATGTATTTATATAGTCGAAGATTGTTTTTTGTTTTATTATTGAGCCATGCCTCCCAGAGTTTATCTCTATTCCTCATTAATTTCCTGGTGGTAGGAATGAGCCAAAGAGAAGGGTTGTTTTGTACTCTTTTAAGCCTAAGAGGGGCCATAATGTTTAGTAGTTCCATAACTATCTTATTAAAATAGACAATTAGCATCATCTAGTGGCAAATTTTTAGGCTGTTCCAGTTGTGAGATTGTAGTGGGATGTTAAACAGTTCTGTGTCAAAGTTGTTCATCTTGTGAGAGGATTGGGCAGATGGACCCTAAGTGGACATGCTCAGGTTCCATGGGAGCTTATATCAAATGTAACTAGATATAAATGGAGAAGTAATAACCATAAAAATGTCCCTTTTCATTGACAATAAAATTTATGTTCCCAGTCCAGAACATGATATAAAAATTGTATGTAATTAATTGAAATATTTTAATAGTAAGGCTATAGTAATGTACTGTACCCCATCACCTGACTTGGTACAGAGTATCCCTGTTTGTAAGGTCATGACAGAATGAGATACTTGGAGATTTTAGAACCAAAAAGGGTGCAGACCTGCAGAAAAAATAACTGAAAAGAGAAGCAGTGTGGTTGCTATACCTGTTACAGGAACCATGCTCAGATATATCCAAAAAACAAGTTTTAATAAGTCCACTAGTTAAATGCTTTCATCATCCAACAGCTACACCACCTGCATTGCCTCTTTACTTGGAGATCTTGTCAAAATGGGATATTGAACAAACAGCTAAGGAAATGTGATAAAAACTACTAAAAAATGGAATTATAAGCAAGATGAGTCTTACTTATGGACACCAATAATAAGATACAAGCGATAAAGATGTTTTTGGTCACGCTGGTTCTTTCTGTAGGTCAAGCTTATATGTATGAACTGACAGACCACATATGAAAGAATATGAAAAAAAATGAAGGAGTTTATACGACATGATAAACGTGAAAGAGAAATGAGTGTAATGGGAAAACCTAATACCAACAAAGGAACGTTGTGTTTGGGTCTTCCAGATGTGCAGAAGTACTGTAAGGCCATGTGGTTTAGAATAATACATGTGACTTAGGGTACGGACTATATTTCTAAATGTAAACACATGACAGGCATAGTGCCAAACAAGGTGACAACAGGATCACTCATAGGCATTTGGGCAGACCTAGGAAATGAATACAAAGAGCGCACTATGTGCAGACTTGTATACTTAAAAGTATTCAGCATGTTTTTAAATTAAGGGAAGTTAGATCCTGGAAAAACAGAATTGCACCAATGACATATAATATATATAGTAATAAGACAAACACATGAGAGAATGTCATGGGCATTTTCAGAGGAAAGAACAAAGGGGCTGGAAGAATGGGATTGCAGACCTGGCTTCCCGGGTGGCCCTCAAGTGTCCCAGTTTAGGTCCTGTAACAAAATGGTCACCTTGCCGTAGGAGCATGATTACGATCACATGAATGTGTGTGTGTGTGTGTGTGTGTGTGTGTGTGTGTGTGTGTGTGTGTGTGTGTGTGTGTGAGCGCATGCGTGTGTCTGTATGTGTGTAAGAGGGTGCTTGTGCTAATGTGACGCATGGGCTGTCAGTATAAATACTACCTCTGTCACAGGTCTGACAGCACTAGGGGGATTCAGAATCTTATTAATGAGCCTGATAATGACATCTTCTTCAGTGTGACCAAAGCTGTCTCTGAGTTGCATTTTTCATCCGTCTCCTAAACTGACCTACCTGTGGCAGGCAATTTATATGAGCCATAGCCATTTCTTTGAATCCCAGGGACAATCTCACTAACATGGCAGCTTTAACAACTCACATGAAACACTTTCTCATGCTAATCAATGATTCTTACTTTGACTTAAAGACCATTAACATACTTAAGGACTCACAAAAGGGATTTGTTTCTAGTTTTACACTTATTTCTGTATTCACTTCATTCTGATCATTTGCTTTTTATTATAATCAAAAGGAAAATTATTTTGCTTTTCATAGGCATCTAACTATTATTTCATCCAACACAATCTCTCACCTGAGTATTTCTTTATTGGCATTTGTTTATCGTAAAAGTCCACTGGGCCAAAAAAAAAAACGAGGCCCGGGGAGTACATTTTTAAATACCTTTATTAAATTCTCACATTTTAAACAAATGCATTAGCATACATGCATTAAAACAAAAGAAGACAAACCATATTAACATTTTTCAACATTTCCATACTCTACACGTTACACACATCATTTCTTCTTTAACAATTCTCATTCGCTCCTACATTACATAAACTGCTTAATGTTTGTCTTCCTCTTCTTTTCCTGAACATTATTCTGCATGTATTGTTCCAGACACTCCACTTATCTCTATTCACTTTGCTGCTCCCTTTTTCTAAAGACTCCATCTTCCCTTCTTTTATCTCCTGCACAGTACCACTGCTTGAATTACAGTAGCTTTAGATTTTGATTTTGATTTTCCAGTAGTTTCTTTTTGGCAGCCAGCAGAATTAAACTTAGCAATACCGTACAATATTTGAGTGATTCAGATCCTGTATTCCAGCTCAAAGGAATAATTTCCTTAGTTACAGCCATTTGCTCTTCAGACTACACTATAAGGAATTGTTAACATCTTTCAACTCTTTACAGTCCCAAAAACTATTTCCTAGTTGAAATCAGATTAGAGTGGAATTCCCTACCCTGCAGGCTTGTTTCAACTTTGCATACACTTTGCAGTGACTAATATGGCTACCTTTTCAGTCCTTAACAAAGATTCTTGGCTTAACAAGGGATTGCGAACCAATAACAAAGATCTGACCCCAAAGATCAAAGTAAGATTCTTCTTCCATTCTATGTAGGAAATTTCCAGTAAAGTGTTAAACTCACTGTTAGATAAATGGAATGGCATGTTAGTCTGTTCTCTCACACAAGTTAAGTGGGACTACTGACTTAAAATTGTACAAGATACAAGATGGCCTTGGGACTTCCAAGATGGCTGCATGCTGATCAGCAGCTTGACTTCAGCACTCCCAGGGTGAAAACAGAAACTGAGAGATAACGGCCAGTATTTGCAAGTTTTAATACAATTCAGTTACTGGCTAGTAAGCACACTGCCTGGATACCAAGTAACTTTGACAGCCTGGAAGAAAATCAGCTAGAAAAGGTGAAGAGAAACACTGACTGAGAAGAATCCTGCAGCTGTACAGCAAAAAGCAGTTCAAGCTCCAGCGTTGGTGCAAGAGATGGCTTCCATTATTTTACAGAAAAATGAACCTGGAGGTGATTAAAATAAATGAAACATCAAAGGACTACATAAACTGAAATAACAAAAGGCTAGAAAAATGGAAAAGATTTAAACAGCTATTCCAATGAACTGATAAAGCTGCCAAAATCTGAGGTCAAAATGAAGAAAAGGCTGGCTGAGTATGAGACGCTCAAGAAGAGCTGTTGAAAAAATGTTAGAACTGAAGGGCAGAGTATGTATAGAAAACCAGAGATTTTCTGCAGTACCAGAGAAACTGGAAGGAAAACACTATATTAATTTTATGAAAGCACAAATAAGCAACCAGACTAGTATTTTATGGCAGGAACTGTTAATTGAAAGGTCACATGTGTATGCTCCATACCTGGCCATGAGAAAACAGCAAAGACTTGTATTCGTAAAGATCCCATCATACCAGCAGAAAGAATTGATCCTGAAAAAACTGTGGTAGAAGGGCAAAGTATTAAAAATTGGAGACACTAGAGAGTTTGTAGAAAATTATAATTTGGTGTACACCAGGCAGAAGAGAAGCAAATTTATTCCAGCAATCAGGGAATGTTGAGAAGCAGGTGTGAGATTCAAGCTGTTATATCCAGTTGTCTTCAGAATACTCTTCCTGGAGAATCAAAGTCATTTTTGTTGCAGAACAGGCTAATAAGGAAATACAATATTTTGTCCAGCAAAAAGTGAGCCATCAAACAGAAGGGGACTCCGCATTTCGTTCCTCTGATAATAAAAAATAACATAAAAAAAAGAGAAACTTTGCCAGTGAAAACTGTTCCAATGTTCCAAAGGGAAATGCTTGACAGACAAAAAAAAGTGCAGGAGTTGACCAGAAGGATCGTGAGTACCTTGGACTTGAACCAAGTCTGGGGCTGGGAGATGGAGATGAACAGGAAGAAGACCAACAACACTGAAATTAGTGCATAAATGTGAGACTATAAACCATCGAACATATTTGTGAAATATGGCTTTATATGAAAAAGACTGGACTTTTGCTGACTTTGTTAAACTTGTGGGGTGATGAAAAAGCACATACCCCATCATGTCATTAATGCTTGGAAGGACACTAAAAAGGGAGAAAAAAGTAAATTAACAATTGTTGTTCTTTATGATATTTGTATAAAACATTTCATGATATAAATTGCATATTATTTAGTAAAAACATTTGCAGTGACTGCTGTATGTGATGAAGATACTACAGCAAACAGTTTTTTTTTCTTTTTTTAGTTTTAATAAATGCAAACAGTATAAAGTAAAAAGTGAAGAAATGCTGGACAAAAGCATCTTTAAGATAATATGCTGTAATCCTGGGTGTAGAGGTGGTGGACGGCGTGTAAAAGTACACTTATTATAATATATGTAGAGATGAGATGTTTTCTCTTACTTTTGCATAGTTGAATATCTGGATTAATGCCACTGACTTAATCTAATAACATGTTTCTGTGTGTACGTGTGTGTGTGTGTGTGTGTGTGTGTGTGTGTGTGTGTGTGTGTGTGTGTGTGTGTGTGTGTGCGCATGTCTGTGTATAAGCGTGTAGACTTTAAAAATATGAGAACACAATGAACATAGTAAAAAGTTTTCCTTTAGCAAATAAATGTTCAGTATGTATTGAGAAGGCTGCACATTCGGTTCTTCTGTTTCCACAGAGATAAGCTGACTATAGGTGCAGGCAATACATCTTGAGAGTTCTGGGCATTGTTTGTTGAGGGAATTGGAAACTTAAAAGGGAAAGCAGCTTAGTAAAACAAAGTTTTAAAGTTTTAAATTATTGGATGTGAATTGTTCCTATAATGAGGGTTAAACTTCATTATTTAAAGATGTACTGTGTGTTTGTTTTAAGTTAATAGTTTTTTGGTGTGTTCTGGGGTTGGGTTGCTTTTTGTTTGTGGGTTTTCTGTAAAACAAAAAGTCTTGTAAAATGTGACATAGTTTCAAATGCAAATGACAAGAAGCAAGAAACAACTGTATAAAAGATCACCCTGACAAACATTAATGGGCGAATGTAACACAAAAGCTGGAAATAGACATTTTAAAAAGTTGTCATATATAACAGGTGGGAATAATAACTTACCATAATAGCTACACTATCCATATTATTTTAGAATGTGATTGGCCTCACTTGTATAGACAAAAAGGTGAGAGTATTGCATTATATTAAGAAATGCAGAGTACAAATAGTAATGTTATAGGAGACACATTTGGAAAGAAGTGAAGATGTGAATTTGCTAAAGAAAGGACTTCAGGATGGATATATAACAGAATATCTTCGACAAAGGAACTAGAGAGTAATTATATTAATTGCTCTTGGAGCTTCAATAGTGACAGAAGAGAGGAAAAATATAATAATGACAGATTTGTGGTAGTAAGGAACTACGGGCTAGGAAGGAAGCATGTATTTATATTCCACATAAAAGTGCTATTACGGAGAGGAAGAAAACTTTGGGAAAAATAATCAGTTTCAGCAGGGAATATTACTTATAGGTGGGGAGTGGAATTTGATTTGCAGTAATGAGCATATATCTGGGGGGCCTAGAAGGGAAAATATAACAAAAGAGGGTAGATTTTTGAAGAAATTTATGAAAATATTTGATATGGAAGAGATGCATTCATCAGTAGGAACTCATATAGAATTTATATATTATCCCCTAAGGTACAATAGCTGGGATAGATTAGACAGAAATTATATTTGACAGGAACATCTACATTTAATTCAAAGTTATGACACACATCCAATGACTACTTCAGATCATGCACCAATAACAACTGAGATAAAATGTATGGCAATAAAGTAAAAATGAAACATTGGCACTTCCCCACCTAGCTGTTAAATGGAGAGAAATGTAAGGAATGGGAAGTGGAAATTACTTAAGAGTTGTTAGAGAAGACAGAAATTTCTTCAGAAGTTATAGCTTTAAAAAAGTGGAGCTTAAAATAGCGTAGAAACAAAAAAAGAGAGATACAGTTAAGAAGTAACAAGAATTATTTACAGGGGCTGATAAAGGAATCTCACAGAACAAGAAGAGGCGGAACTACAGAGAGCTAAAACGAAAATAAGGGAGCATCTGGATAATATGCGTGAGTTAGAAAGATTGCCCTCAAAAACTGTTTTTGATTAACTCCAGAGCACAAAAACATTTTAGCACAATGACTTAGGCAACAGAAAGTAGAAAGGGTTGTCACCAAACGTAGGGAGCCTATAACAAGAAAAATAACCATAGATCCTATAGAATTACTTCAGATATTTTGGATATTTTATGAACATTTTTATAAAGTAGAGAAACGTGGATATCAAGAAACAGCACAAATGGAAATACTTATAGAAGACTTAAACATGCCATGTTTAGAGGTAGATGAGGCTCAACAAGTAACAGTTAAGATATGAGGAGATGAGATAAAAATGGTGATGCGGGAAAGTCTCCAGAGACAGATGGTATTTATGTAGAAGTCTGGAAGCTAGGAAGGAGGAAAGTGATAAACATCTGGAAGGTTTTGTTTAACAGTGTTTTAAAAGGAGGAGAAACACCAACATCCTGGAAAAGCAGTGATGGCTGTAATACCTAAAGAGGGTAAACGCCCAACATATCAAGCTTAACATAGGCCCATTTCAATTTTAAACCATGATTAGGGAGTGTTTATGTCTATAATAACTAAAAAAAAAGGCAAAAGTGTTGCCAAAATTGATAGATATGGATCAGTGTGGTTTTGTGGAAGGGAGGCAAACATCTAAAGTGAGACTGGATAAGCAATTCAAAAGGAAGCAATGGGAGGACATGTGTATGGCTCCGAAATATGAAATGAAGTCTAGGAGATTTAGGATTTTTTTGCTTGGAGGTGTTTGCATAGGTATTTTTATACCCCAAGCAGACTCCAAAGAATTTTTCTCAGGTAGAATCCAGATGATGGAGGTGTGTTGAGGAAGAAAGAGATAACTGAGAAAGTACAGCTGTGTGAGATTATACCATAACAGTAGATGTCCGTCTCTTCACTGTTGCAGTGTTCCTTACAATACTAATCTTCTGCCAAGGCTGGCCTGACGTCCAGCCAGTATACCAAAGCCTTTATGTGTACATACGCTCCCTGGGTATTGCAGATGGCATAAGGATGACGTCCAGATTTACCATCTTCAGAACTGACAACCCTAGCAGGAACGTCAGTCCAAGGGGAAGAAAGAGGCAACCAGTACATCCACAAGAGAAAAGAACCAGGGAGAGGAGGTAGGGTGTGAATACTGCAACAGTGAAGAGAAGGACATGGACTGTTATAGTAAGATCTTACACAACTGTTCTGTGTCCTTCCGTTTCACTGCTGCAGTATCTTTACAACAGGGAGGGTGAAGAGATTCTACACTGCTGTACTGTGTCCTTCCATTTCACTGTTGCAGTATTCCTTACAATAGGGAGAGTGAAGAGATTCTACACAGCTGTACTGTGTCCTTCCATTTCACTGTTGCAGTATCTTTACAACAGGGAGGGGGCAAAAGCTCAGGAAGAAGGCAGGGAGGAGGTAGGACGAGCAGGGCCCTCTAGGAACCCATATAGGATGGTCCTAGCAAAGTCAGCTGTAGCTCTGGATATCACATTCAACTTATAGTGTTTGGTAAAGGTATGCATAGAAGTCCAGGTTGCTGCCTCAAGAGTACAGACGGTATCAAAACCCTTGAAAAAAGCACCAGAAGAAGCCACAACCCTTGTAGAATGAGACTCAACAGAAGAAGAAAGGCTCTTGGCATGGAAGGTATAACAGAAACAAATGGCTTTAGAAATTCAAGAAGAAATAGTCTGCTTGGAAACAGCCAAACCTAAGGATCTAGGATAAAAAGGAAAGAAAGCTGATCAGATTTATGAAAAGTCTTCGTCTTATCCAAATAAAATCTAAGTTGTCTATGCATGTCCAAAGTATGTAGCACCCTCTCACTGTCGGATTGCAGAGAAGGGGAAAAAAGTGGGCAAATGAATACACTGATGAAGGGACAACTCATTCACCACCTGGGGCATAAAAGAAGGATTAGTAAGAAGAGACACCCTGTCCTTATGGAACACCAAAACAGTAGAAAAGCCATAAGGGCTTGCAGCTCAGATACCCATCTGGCAGAAGTAAGGGCTAACAAATGTACAGTCTTCCAAGAACAATTCTGTAAGGAAGGTGAAACTGCGAGCTCAAAAGGAGCCAGAGTCATTTTTTCCAAAACAAAATTATGACTGAGGGAGGAGGAACAGACTTCCTGGGAGGCCTGATTTAAAGGACACTTTTAAGAAACTATTTAGCCTCAAATCTAGAGGCTAAAGGAAGTGATAAAGGCAGACAAGCAGAAATAGGTGATACGTAGGTCTTAACAGAAGAATAAGCCAACCCAGCATTGAGCAGTTCACACAGATAAGATAGAACCAAAGGAACATCTACAAAAAGTGGATCCAGGTTACGAGAAAGACACTAAACAGAAAACCTCTTCCATGTCTATAAGTAGGATTTCCTGATAGTGGGCTTCCTGGCCTCCTGCAAAACCCTAAGCATGTCCTCAGTAAAAAGGCGTCTGTATAGAATCAAAATCCTATCACCTACAGTGTCAGCTGAAGAGTGGACAGGTGAGGATGGATGAGAGATCACTTGTCTTATGTGAGTAGGTCTACTCTGTGAGGTAACTTGTGATGACTGCCCTTGGCTAAATGCAAAAGAAGAAGAGGGAACCAATGCAGTCTGGGTCAAAAGGAAGTCACCAACAAGATGTTGGGTGCGTCCTGTTGTATTTTGCACAGGACCTTTGGAATGAGGGGAAGGGGAGGAAAGGCATAAAGAAACACCCCCTTCCAGGAAAAACGAGAGGGCGTCCACCTTCCACACCAGTAGATCTGGGACTCTGGCACAAAAAAGAGGATGTTGTCTGTTCAGAGGGGAGGCAAAAAAATCTACTTGAGGAACACTCCAATGTTGGACAATGTCCCAAAACATATCCCTGTGAAGCATCCACTTGTGGGATTGTGTTATGGACCTGCTCAGAGTATCTGCCACAGTGTTCTGACCTGAGGGAATATAAACTGCCTGAAGATTCACACGGTACTGGATAACTAGTTCCCACACTAGAAGACCCAACCAGCAAAGGAGGTAAGATCTCGTCCCCCCTTACTTGTTTACATACTACAACACTGTGGTATTGTTTGCAAACACAGTGTGAGGCCCTGCATAGAATAGAGGGTGAAAACTTGAAGAGCCAGCAGAAGAGCACTCATCTCCTTTACACTGATGTGCTCTTTCCTTTGTTGAGGTGACTAAGTACCCTGCACCTTTAGAGAGCCAACGAATGCTCTCCATCCCACATCTGAAGCATCTGTGAACAGCTCCTGAGAGGGAAGAGGGGGTTGAAAAGGGAGCTGTGGACTGACAGCCAACTGCTGAATCCACCACTGAAGTTCCAGCTTGAGGCATGGAAGAAGTCCAGGGGATGTGAACACTGAAGCCAAACTAACTTTAGAAACCACTGAAGTTTTCTTATGTGTAGTTTGGCAAAAGGGAGCATAGGATTGGTGGAGACCATAAAAGCTGGAGCTCTTACCAACTCTCTGGCTGTGATTAAGGCCAGAGGAAGAAGCAAATAGCAAAGTGAAGATGCTGCAGTAAAATCTCTGGGGAGGAGGCCTGAAGCAGGAGATCGTCTAAGTAGGGAAAGACTTGTATGCCTCCTTAGCCTGCAAAAAGCTATCACAGGAGCCAGGCATTTGGTGACTACCCTTGGGGCTTTTAGAAATGCCAAAGGGCAAAGCAGACAACTGAAAATTCCAGGAAGCAACAAAGAAATGTAAAAACTTCCTGAAAAGGGGATGAACAGGAATGTGAAGGTAAGCATCCTTGAGATCCAGAGACACTGGAAAAGCCTGAGTTAACAGCAGAGGGAACAAAGTCTGAAGGAACAACATCCAAAAGGAAGGGACCTTCAGGAAGGCATTTAAATGAGAGAGGTCCAGAATGGGTCTTTAAGTGCCCTCTTTCTGTGAACCAAAAATGTTCTGGAGTAAAACCCCTCCCCCCTTTGGGAAACTGGAACTTCCTGAATAGTTCACCAAGTCAAAAGATCTTGACGTACCCATGGAAAGAAAGCCAATTGTTCCTGAGGGGGCTGAGGAATGCCCAAGAAAGTGGGAAGAGATTTGCAGACTATATAATACCCTAGGTGGATAATGGACAGAACCCAGGAATCCAGAGTAATCTTTATCCAAACTGGAAGAGGGAGGGAAAAGTGAAGAGAAAGAGGAATATGGCTGAGAAGAACAGGATAGTCAGACAACACCAAGCCTGAGAAAGAACAGCCAAAATATATCTGGACATATGGGTCTGATAGTTGAGAACTCCTTCCCATTGTCCTGATGTCGTTATCTGAAGGAAGAAGCATTACAGAAGGCAGTAACTTAGATGTCTTGTCAGATGCCACAGACACCACAGAGGGGTCAGCTGAAGGACATCTATATAGGAACTTGCAGGCACCTTATAAAACCTATCAGTTATTTTGGGAGCAGAGGGGGCTGGAAGTCCTGAGCCTAAGATGGAGTAGAAAAGGCATCCAACAAGGCAGCCAAAACAGGAGGGACGCAGTTTCGGTACCTCAGAAACCCAAGCACAATCCCATTTATAAACTTCCATTATCCTGCAAATTGTGCTCCTGAAGGGAATCTCCTCAAAGGGAGTGTCAGAACTAGTGGACTCCTCTTCCTCCGAACCATAGTCTAAATGAGAAGGAATCTGGGATGAATAGGCAAGAGATTCTTCATCTGAATCCAGCTCTTCCTCAGAGGAATCCTGCTAGGCCTTTTAAGAGGAGTACAGGACCAAGGTAAAGCAGGAAGAGAAACTTCCTCAGGAGGTTCCAAAGAAGTAAGCACACTAAATAAACCCTGAGTGAAATTCTGCCACTCATTCTGAGGGTCCAAAGGAGTAGGAGAAACATGCTTTGTTTTTTTGTTTCTTTTTCAAAGGGATGTCTGCCCTGTAAAATTTAGAAAGCTCAGATGCCGGATGATATTCCACAATCATAGACAGAACTTCCTCTCTAACCAACACCTGAGAAACACCTCTAGGCCCTTCAGTAATAATCAGTAGCGGTTCCCCCTGAACATCCATATCAGATGTCTGCAAGGCATCCACGGACATGTGTGAGGCCAGATCCATGCTGGCTTCCAAAGTGGTCATGGCAGAGGAATCCAATAGAGGAGCTAGGTGATCTACTGGGCTTTCACTAGCCTTGGGAGAGACTACTTGTGGAGGTGGAACAGCGGAAGAATCACACCTAGACTTCTTCGCCTTCTTCTTCACACATGGCTGACCCTCAGAGTGGGATGTTCTCTCTATACTGTCTTTCACTAAAAGCTTAAGACATTGGTTCTCCAAATACAGGACCAAAGTGGAAAGCTGACTATGGAAAGTCAAAGCACAAAAGCCTGAAAAACGATCTTTGGAGTACTTTTCAGTCTTGGACCTTTGGTTTTTAAAGATATTTTATTAAAGTGATATTTTAAAAGAACAATTTTTTTATCGCAGCTGTTCCTGGTCATGGTTTTCCTAGTGTGTGGCTGGTTTCTGATGTTTTGGTTTGTTTAAGAGCCATAAAGATGACAGAGTGGACTACTGATGATAAGATAGAAACCGTGTATCATTATTATAGGTTCATAGGTTCATACTAGGCTATCTGCCCTAGGGCATTTATAAGCCTAGCCAGAGTGTGTTTGGCTTTCGCCACCCATTTTAAATTAATGTTGCTATGCCCTTTTTTGAGGTTAGTATACTGTGCCTCTGTCTAACAGTGACACAGAAGTGATACCCGGGGTAAACCTACGATCTCCCATCCACTCATCAAGATTACTCTTGAAGAGAGTCAATGAGGGACTCTGCCTAACCTGGACTGGGATTTTATTCCAGAGTGAAGGGAGCCTCTGGGTTATGAATCTGTCCCTCCAGCATGTCCTATTTATTTCAGTGCTGAGGTTCAAGTCTCTCGAGCGCGTAGCTCGATGGGATTTGGATTTTCTGAGGTGCAGCATGTCCATTAATTCCGGGTTGTATATGGCTTTATACGTCAGGCACAGATTGCCTCTGAGCAGGCGGTATGCCACTGAGTAGAGCTGGAGTTTCTTTAACCGGGCAGCATATGGCATCTGTTTGAGCCCTTTGATCCTCTTGGTGAGATACTTTTGGGGTCTTTCCAGTTGCTGCAGGTGTCTGGTAAGGTACATCCCAAAAGGGGCATTGTACTCAATTATGGGCCTGATGAGGGATGAGTAAAGAGGCACGATGACCTCTCCTGATCTAGATGTGAATCCCTTCATGATTAGGTGGGCTATGTAAAATGTTTTTCTAACCACTTTGGCCACATGTTGTCAAATGAGAGATTGCTATCAACTTGGGTCCCCAGGTCCCTAATTACTTCTTCTGTACTTAATGGATTACCACCTATGTGGTAATTTGTGGGCACTTTGTTTTTGCCAAAGTGGATGACTATACACTTTTTGGCGTTTAGCTTGAGGCCATGGCTCTGGCACCAGTTGTCTGTTTCTATGAGGCCCTTTTGGAGGATGCTTGTGTCGGCTGGAGAGTCGATTATGGCGCTCAGTTTGCAGTCATCTGCGAACTTGGTCAGCCACAGTCCTTCCGTGTTGGCCTGTACCTCCGAGAAATATATACCGAACAAGAGAGGTCCCAGGACTGAGCCTTGTGGGACGCCACTTGTAACTGGTTTGGAGTCTGACATGGCTCCAGTAACTCTAACCATGTGGGTTCTGTCCTTGAGCCAGTTTGCAACCCATCTAGTGACATAGGGGTTTATATTTAAGCTGGTGAGCTTATCTATAATGCCCGAGTGGGGTATTGTATCGAAGGCTTTTTCAAGGTCCAGGTAGGCTGTGTGGACCACCTTCCCCTTGTCAATGGCCTTGGTGACTGTTTCAAAGAAATCGACCAGGTTTAAGAGGTAGGATCTATCCTTAACAAAGCTGAACTGGGTAGGATCCAGTGTCTGTAGGTCCCCAATATCTTTATTTATGAGGTCCATGATGATCCTTTCCATAGCTTTGCAAACCAAGCTAGTCAGGCTTATGGGGCGATAGTTTCCAGGATCCGTTGAGGCACCACCTTTGTGGAGAGGAACCACTGTTGCTGTACGCCACTCTTTGGGTACATATCCTGAAGTAAGGCTGAGATTGAACAGTAGTTTTATGTTTAGGTTTAGCTCTTCTTGGAGTTCATGTAGGACGCAGCCCGGGACACCGTCTGGACCCATTGATACTGTGTTTTTTGCTTTGGAGAGGGCGGCTCTTACCTGAGCATCTGAGATGTCAGGGGGGCAGCATTCTGCTGGGATAGATATTTGCCCTTTTGGTGGGGAGGGGGGGGGGTTTGTGCTGAACCTGTCAGCTAGGATGTTGGCAATGTCTGTGGGTTTGGCGTATTTTTTGTCATTTTGGACTCATTCTGAGCATATCTGGGAATTCCCACCCAGGTTCCTAACATAACTAAAGAAAGCCTTGTGATTATCCTTAGTGTCCTGTGCAATTTTGTCTCTCGAAGCTGGCCTTAGACGATTTTATGAGTGCCCGTAGTTTTTTGCTAATACTGATCAAAGATGCCTTCCATTTTTGGGATTTTGCTCTATCATGTAGTAGCTTCCTCCTTCTATTGTATAGTTTGTTTATGGCTGGGGTCCACCAGATAGGACTTCTGCCTTTGGAGGATTGGGTCTTGGTTTTATTTGGGATTGCATGATCCATGCATTCCTGAAGGTGTTCATAGAATGCGTTTATAAAGGATTCTGTGGTCTGGGCCGTATTTTCCACAGGCCCAGGGGCTTTGAAGGATTCCACCTTGGTTTTGAGGAGTGTGAAATTTGCTTTAGAGAAGTTTTTCACTGTAGTTTTCTGGGCAGGGGTTGGGGTCGGGATGTGAATATCCAGTGAGATTAGTTTATGGTCTGATCTTACCAGTGAGGGATACACTTCTGGTCTGGAGCATAGAGTCCCCATGTTGGTGATGATCAGGTCCAGTATGTTTTCCCCTCTTGTGGGAGTGGTAACAAGTTGTTCCATAACATTTGAGTTTATAAATTCTAGGAACCTTTGGTGTTGGAGCTAGGGTAATGCTCCCAGTCTATGTTTGGGTAGTTGAAGTCACCCAATATAATGGTGTTTGGAGAGACCTTCATATTTTCTAGTGTTCTCAGGAAGGCCGAGTGGAGTTCCTGGGTTTGGGAGGGTGGTCTGTAGCAGGCTATAAACTGGAATGCAGTTTTACCCACTGTTAGTTGCACATGGATAGTCTCTGATGCTTCGTGCTGTGCCACCAACCTGGAGGTGTGGGTATCTTTGACGAATATTGATACTCCCCCTCCTTTTGTGGTTCGGTCCAAGATTTGGGGCCAAAAAGCATGGTATGAGGTATAACCTGGTAGTGCTGGGGTGCTCTCGGGAGCCTTGAACCAGGTTTCTTTTACTGCACAAATATCGATGTTCTCCATGCTAAGGAGAGTTTTGAGTGCGTGCATCTTGAGGTTTAGACTTCTGGTGTTGAGTAGCATTACTCTTAGTTTCTTATCCCTTGTGATACCTATGCAGGTGGGTTTGTCTTTTGAGCCTTGCCTAAAAAAGGCACTATGGGGGTAGTAATACCCTTTGCCAATATCCGAAAACCCAGGGGTGACAGGTGCAAGCCGTCCCTAGTGAAGCATCGTGGCTTGTCGAGCATGTCATCCCAGGCTGACAGGCATTGGATCCCCTTTGAATGACACCAATACTTAAGCCAATTGTTGAAATTGATCACCTTGTCTTCATATTGTGGCATCATTCTTGGTGAGGGTAAGATGCTACTCAAGGTCAGGGTCATACTGGCCTGGGCTACATGCTCAGAGAGCTCCTCTATGTCTCTTTTCATGTAGTCCAGGGAGGTACGTCTCAGGTCATTCACACCAGCATGGACAATGACTGAGTCATATTTGTACTTGCCTTGGAGTGACTTTTGTGCTTGTGTTATGTGGCGGATCCTAGCGCCCGACAGGCAGCTCACCGTGACCTTCTCCTTGTTCAGCCTGGTGAGCGGGACGTCAGTGTGCCTGACAATAGAGTCACCTATTACAAGTGTATCAGGTGTGTTGTTTAGCCGTAAGGGCTGTGACTGTTCGGCACACTGGCTTTGTGAGCTATGTGTTGTTTGTTTTGGGGTAGCGGTTGCTTGGGTGTCTGCTTTGGAGGTCTCTGCTGCTTAGGCAGATTTTTATTTGGAGCCTCCGAGTATGTTTTTGTGTGTTTATGTGTTTGGTTTGCTGTTGTGGTAGGTTTATGTGAGACTGGAATTGTAGTGAGTGTGGTTTCCTTCTCCTCCTGACTGGTTACGCCAGTACTGAGTTGAGACAGCTTAGCCTCCAGTTTGGCTATATGGTTGCATCTCTCACATGTGTTGGAATTTGTTGGGAGGAGGAGAGGGTTGTCTGTGTACATGAGGCAGTTGTAACATTGCCTCAAGATTCCCAAATTCACCAGCTGGACCAGAGAGGAGATTGACAACTGACCTTTGGACATGCTAAAATAGTATTGGGAATTCCTTTATAACTGAAAAAAGGGCCAATGGGGAACAAGGTACTCAAGGGGAGTTTGTGAGGGTGTAGTGCTTTTAATTTTTTAGTGCTGACTTAGTGAGCAAGTGCCAGGTAACTTAAATGCAATGTGTTACAGGTAACTTAAATGCAAAAATGACAAACAGTAACTTTCTTTCAAGTGAAACAAGGAAATAAGTACAGTAAGCAATGCAGATATCACCAGGGATCCACAGAAGCACTGAAAAGCCGCGTTTTAGGTGGAATTAGCGTTTCAGGGAAATAACAAGCAAACAAACAACAAGCAAACAAACAAAGCTAGATTCAGCAGGCCTGGATCTAGTCTATGCTACAGCAAACAAGGTGTACCAATTTCAGTAAGAAACAGTTCAAATATGCAGGCACTATAAGCCTTTAACCAGAAATTCCCATCTCAGAAGGGCAGAGTCCAGCCTCTCCTCCCACTAGAGTGCAGACCACGAACCTTCTTAATGTAAAATAACTGGCCTGAAGCACAAGTGCTTAAACCAGAACTAATACACTTTTAGAATAACAGACACTGAGCCCTCAACCAGCAGTTCCCAACTTAGAAGGATGTAAGCTACCTGTCCTGCCACCACAGTGCAGGCCACAAACCTTCCTAATGTTAAACAACTGGTATGAAGCCCAAGTGCTTAATCCAAAAGACTTAGAATGATAGCTACACTTTAATCAAGTTACTACCAAGCAGTAATAAATACAATTGAATACTTTAAAGAATTCCTGGATTAGTCCTCAAGTTATATAAACAAAGCTAGATTCAGCAGGCCTGGATGTAGTCTATGCTACAGCAAACAAGGTGTACCAATTTCAGTAAGAAGCAGTTCAAATATGCAGGCACTATAAGCCTTTAACCAGAAATTCCCAGCTCAGAAGGGCAGGGTCCAGCCTCTCCTCCCACAAGAGTGCAGACCACGAACCCTCTTAATGTAAAATAACTGGCCTGAAGTCCAAGTGCTTAAACCAGAATTAATACACTTTTAGAATAACAGACACTGAGCCCACAATCAGCAGTTCCCAACTTAGAAGGATGTAAGCTGCCTGTTCTGCCACTACAGTGCAGACCACAAACCTTCTTAATGTAAAACAACTGGTCTGAAGCCCAAGTGCTTAAACTAAAAGGCTTAGAATGAGTTACACCAAGCAGTAATACATACAATTGAGTACTTTTGAGATGACACAAAAGCAAAATAAAGTAGAAAGAAACACAAATACAGTAAAAGCAGATAATTTTTTTTAAGTGGAAAGAGAGAAAGGAAAGAGAGAAAGGAGTAGCCAAAACTAAGCTGATTGGCCTTCTCAAATGTTCTCCCTGTACTGGGTAGAATGAGGTAATGACACTAGACTGGGAGGAGGGTCCCAGATCAAATTTACACTAGGGGCGAGCAACTGCAAAGCCACTAACTATAAAAACACTATACCAACAGGGAGGGAGGGTGGAAAACAAACTGCAGAAATGTTTCTCACAGCTGAAAAGCAGCAGTGAGCCTTTAAATGAAAGTTTTAAACAGCTAAAGGAGCCTCTAGAAAAAAGAGTTTACTGTAACCAGTTCTCAGAAACAAACAACCCAACAGATGCTTAATAAAAGTGGACAATTTCCAGTTAATACCTCACACACAGTGAAACTGGCTAGAAAAATACACAGTATACAAAGTGCTATAAATAAAGTACAGTTTTGTACCTACCATAAATGTAGATGTTCGAGGATCCCCATTGCTGCAGTCCTTACTATTGGGTAGTCCGCTGTCCAGTCGGCCCGAATACCAGAGTATATGGCTGACGTCGGTCAGGGCGCATTAGACTGACGTCAGTACGTCAGGGTACTAATGCGCATGACCGACGTCATATCCTCAGTCTTTTCTTGCCCCAGATGTCAGAAGACCCTAAAAAGACAAGGCCCAAAATACCTGCACCAAAAATATGTATAATATATACAAGAATATATACAAAAATATCAGCATGTAACCTCACCTACACAACCACCCCTAAACACAGAGGGGAAGGAGGGAGGGGAAATTGGACTGCAGCAATGGGGATCCTCGAACATCTACATTTATGGTAGGTACAAAACTGTACTATGTTCTTCGTTCCCCATTGCTGCAGTCCTTACTATTGGGTAGAATCCCAAAGCAGAGGTAAGGGAGGCTGGCAAATCATAAAGAAGTAGGAGCTGACAACATGCCCTGCAAAACAGCTGTGGCAAAACCAGCCCTAGACTTAGAGTAGATAGGAAGGTGATAATGCTTAGAGAAAGTATGCACTGAACTCCAAGTAGCTGCCTCCAAAATATCCTTAGTTGCCACCCCCTTAGAAATGCTGTTGAAGTGGCAGTAGCCCTAGTGGAATGAGGCCTAATCCCAGCTGGAATCTCCTTGCCATGATGGGAATAACAAAATGCAATGCAAAAGCCAATCCACCTAGAAATAGTTTGTTTTGACACAGGCTTGCCCTGCGAACTCAAAGCAAAAGAAACAAACAACTGCTGAGACTGCCTAAAATCCTTAGTCCTGCTTAAATAATAACGCAATTGCCTGTGTACATCCAAAGTGTGCAAAATCTTTTCCCTTTATTTTGGGGGTCTGCATAAAAAGTAGGCAAATGAATAGTTTGGTTTAAAGCCACACTAGAAACCACCTTAGGCATAAAGGAAGGATTAGTACGTAATGATACCCTATCCTTATGGAAAATCAAAAAGGGCTCTACTGCCATAAGGGCTTGCAACTCAGACACCCTTCTTGCAGAAGTAATAGCCAACAGAAAAGCAGTCTTCCATGACAAGTATTTCAATTCAGCAGTAGCCGCAGGCTCAAAAGGTTGTAGAGTAAGTTTTTCCAACACAAAATTGAGATCCCAAGCAGGAGTAGGAGCTCTACGGGGGTCTTATATTCTTTGCCCTCTAAGAAACTGCTTGAACAAAGGATGCGAAAACAATGGTGGGTCACAATCATAGTGAGCTGAAATTGCTGCAGCATGAATCTTAATGGAAGAGAAGGACAAACCTTTGTCCAATAACTCAGTAAGATATTGAAGAGCCACACTCAAATTAGGCTCAGAAATCTCCAAATTCTTTGCTGTACTCCAAAATAAAAATCTCTTCCATTTTTCTGCGTACACTTTCCTTGTACTAGGTCTTCTAGCTTCCATAATCACATTTAAAACTTGTTGAGGAAGTTGAGACCTGCTGTGTTTCAACACAGAATATGCCAGGCTGTTAGATGAAGAGAGTGAAGCTTGACATTGAGCAGATGACCGTCCTTCTGAGATAACAGATGAGGAATCAGAGGTAAAGGCCATGGAGGCTTCTTTACCAGACTCCGTAGTAGTGGGTACCAGTGTTGCCGAGGCCAATCTGGAGCTATCAAAATCATCCTTGGCCTGTCTTGTCTGACCTTTAATAGTACCTTTGGAAGAAGAGGCAGAGGTGGAAAGGCATACACATGAAGGTTTTTCCAACTGAAAGACAGAGCATCCACTTTCCAAGCTGTGTGATGAAACCCCTTTGTGCAATACTTTGGCAGCTGGTGGTTTAGTGGAGAAGCGAACAGATCTATGTCTGGAGTTCCCCATGACACTGTCAATTTCTGAAATACATGAAGATCCAGTTTCCACTCGTGGGGATCCATGATTTGTCTGCTTAACACATCTGCTAAGGTGTTCTGTGCTCCCGGCAGAAACCTTGCCTGAAGAGTTAGTTGCAAGCTCAGCGCAGTCTCCCCTAAAATCATTGCTTGCCTGCATAGAGGATAAGAATGTGTTCCCCCTTGCTTGTTGATGTACCACATGACAGTTGTGTTGTCTGTTAGAATCAACACCTGCCCTGGAAGAAGCAACTCCTTGAAAGCCATTAATGCAAACTGGACTGCTAACATCTCCTTCATGTTGATATGTAGATGCTGTAGTCTGGCAGGCCACTTGTCTTGTATCCACTTTCCATTTAGATGAGCTCCCCAAGCAATGTCCGAGGCATCTGTCGTAAAAATCTGACTCGCCTCTGGCCGGGTCACAGAGAGTCCCTTGTTTAGGTGACATTCCTGAGCCCACCACAAAAATTCTTTTTGAAGGCAAGGTATTATTTGAATGACAGTGTCCAAATCCTGGCAGTGCTGAGTCCATACATTTTTGAGATACCATTGTAGCTTCCTCATGTGCAGTTTGGCATTGGGAAGCACCAGAATACAAGATGCCATGAACCCTAATGCTTGAAGGACTGTCCTTGCAGTCAGCACGGACTGATGAGATAGTTGATGGAAGTAAAGTGATAGACTCTTTTGTTTGTCCGGGGTTAAAAAGGCCATCTGGGCTGCTGTATTCAGTCTCACACCCAGAAAGCACATGTCTTGAGAGGGTACTAGACTGGACTTTATTTCGTTCACAGAATACCCTAGGCATCTTAGCACTGCTATAACATATTCCAGATGCTGTAGAAGGTCTTCCTTTTCTTGAGCCAGAATCAGGCAGTCGTCCAAGTAAGGATAGATTTGAATTCCTTGTAGCCTGAAGTAAGCTATCACTGGAGCCAGAACCTTTGTGAATACTCTGGGCGCAGTAGATAAGCCAAAGGGCAATGCAGAGAACTGATAATGAGAATTTCCAGCTCGAAACCGCAGATACTTCCTGCAACTTAGCCTTATAGGCACATGAAGGTAAGCTTCCTTGAGATCTAAAGTTACCATCCAGTGATCTTTGCCCAGCAGAGGTAAAAGCTGTTGTAACGTCAACATCTTGAACTTGGGAATGTCCAGATAAGTGTTGAGGAGAGATAAATCCAAAATTGGTCTCCACGTGTTCCCCTTCTTTGGTACTAGGAACAGGCGAGAATAAAATCCTAGGCCCCTTTCTGATACAGGAACTGGCTGAATGGCCCCCATCTGGAGTAACTGAGAAATTTGCTTGTGAGCCTCTTTTCTTTGTGGAGGAGGAACGTCTGGCATGCCTTTGAAAGGAGGCATTGTATGGAAATAAAATCTGTAACCATGGTGAATGATATCCAACACCCATCTGTCTTGAGTAATTAAATCCCAATTTCCTTTGAAAAGAGACAGTCTTCCTCCCAAAGGAGCTACCAGACGAGAATCTACTGGCAGCTGAAAAGGCAGGTCATTGGGTCTGTTTACGAAAGGACTGACCCCTGCCCCCACCAGAAGTCTGAGCAGGTGAACTCCCTGTTCTAGGCCTAAAAGAACCTTGAGCTCTGCCCCTACCACGTCTAGACCTACCCCTAGACTGGGAATCATAAGCAGGATATGTCCACCCCTTAGCAGGCCAATTTCTACTAAACTTCGGTGGCTGCACCTGCAAAAAATCTTTAACAGTTTGCATAGACTTAGCTTTGTCCTCCATTTTCTTTAAAACTGCTTCCACAGGCGAACCAAACAACACATCAGACTGTAAAGGAGCATCCAAAATCCTTGTCTTAACATGCTCAGCTAAATTCTGATCCCTCAACCAGGCATGCCTGCGAAGAACAGAACTAGTGGCAGCCACCCTCGAGGAGGCCTGTACAGCATCAAAACCACATTGCAAAGAATGCTTACCCACTTGTTCAGACACATGAACCAAATCCAGCAACTCTTTACACTCAATACCTTCCGCCAAAGCATCCACCTTAGATTTTAATTGTGAAAGGAGATAATTCTGATATTTTAGCATGTGAAACTGACAATTCAACGCCTCATGGCTAGAGTGGAAGAAGTATACACTTTCTTTCCCCACCTATCCAAAGCCCTTGCCTCTTTATCAGTGGGAACAGGATTTTTAACCACAGAGGCCTTAACACCTTTAGGCCCCTGAGAAACAGTTTCTGGGTCCGCCCTAGGACTCTTAAACAAATACTTATGAGCTTCAGGCACCCTATAGTACCTATCGGGTTTAACAGGAGCAGGAGGCAAAGAGTCAGGGTTCAGGGAAGCCTCTGCAAAAACATCTTCCACCACATTCAACACAGGAGGTATAGCTAAGGGCCTATGCTGGGGTAAAACAAGAATTCCCTAAGCCTTTTCCTGGAATCAGAGTAATCCTGGCCTTCCCATTTAAAGTGCTCCCTCATGGAATGCAGAGTCTCTGAAAATGAGAAATCCTCAGGAGGAGAAGCTGTAGGAGTGGAATCATCCACATCAGAATCAGAATAAGGAGGATACTCCTGCAAATCTTCCACAGAAGACTCAGAAGCCTCTGAACACTGTTCAAAACTATCAAACTCCGGTTCCACCCTGGGCCTCTTATCAGGAGGGGGCATAGAACCTCTAATCATAGAAATCAAATCTTCTGCCATTTTAAGCATATGTTTCTTAGGTACAGAACCCGAAATGCTAGGAGAAGCCCCCACTGAAGCTGAACTTGGCCTACCCCTCAAAGAAGTTTTGGCAACAGAAGGAGAGGCTCTAACTACCTTGGGAAGAGAGGGAAGAACAGTTACCTGCGAAGCCCCCTCAGCCTGGCCTACCTCCTGAGAAGGCACATCCTGTAACAGTAAAGTTTCTGCCTGAGACTCCATAGAAACTCCTGGCCAAACCTCTGGCTCCACTGAGCCTTCTAAAGAACCGACGTCCGGGACTGCCGGTTCATCAACCCTAGGCTTCGCTGTTTTGTCCTTGCGCTTCTTGGACGAAGCGGCCGTCGGAGCATCCGACGGCATTTTATAATTGCAACGCTTCCCAAACACTAACCTGGCACAGTCTAACCTCCTCTTAATAGTGCGTTTGTTAAACCTAGCACAAGAGCGGCAACCAACAACGTCGTGCTCAGGCCCTAAACAAGGTATACACAAGGTATGGTAATCCCTATGAGGTATCTGTTTCCCACAAGAAATACAGTTATTCACTTTTTCTGACATCCGGTTAAATACTGAGGCAAGAAAAAACCAAAATGTTCCCCAACGGGGTACTTAGCCAACTCTGATTCGGTCTGAAACTCCGGTTTCGGAAATATTTCAGAACGCCAACCTGCACTCGCAAAACTGCTTCTGCATCGGACCATGCGGCAAAAAAGACTGAGGATATGACGCCGGTCATGCGCATTAGTACCCTGACGTACTGACGCCAGTCTAATGCGCCCTGACCGACGTCAGCCATATACTCTGGTATTCGGGCCGACTGGACAGCGGACTACCCAATAGTAAGGACTGCAGCAATGGGGAACGAAGAACATCAAAGAAATAAAGAACAAAATAAACAAAAAACAGGATACTTAATGTTATATATTATAGCTCTGAGTTTCCTCAGTGTCTTTCCTTCGATCAGATCAGTGTGAAATGGCAGAACACTCACAACTGAACTTCTTAGGTAACAGAAAGTTGATGATTATGCAAGAATTAACAGAAAGCTGATTATTATGCAAGAAGTTGAGAATTGGAGAGAAGATATAACAGAAATTAAAGGAAAGAAAAATACTTGCACAAGAAAAATTGTCAAAAGCTTCAAAGCAAATTTGTGTTCATTAACACTACAGATTTTTCAAAAACATTATATACACCAAGAAACCTTGGGTCGTTTGGAAGAACAAGTGACTGAAGAAGTGCAAAACTATAAAGAAAAAATCTAAAAATTTTAGAAAGATATAAAAAAGCAACATGGAATGGGAAAGAAACAGCGATCTAATGTGGTGTCATATTTATGCAAAGGAGAAAGCCAAACTAATCAATACAAAAAAAAGCATCTCCAAAGATATCCGAAAATAAATACAGGCAAAGTCACCCATATATACTTATCAAATGATTTACAGAAATCAGGGTATATACTGAGATTATATATTCCTGTTCTTAAGGAGGTTTGGGTTTCCTCAAAATTGATGACATGTATGTATCAGCAGTCGTAGGACTACTTACATATTTGCTGTCCTCATAAGATCCAAAAAAAGTGAATGTTTTAGAATATGAGGAGAAGAAGTCTAAGATGGCGTCCCTCCTTAGTTTAGCAGAAACAAATCGGTGTCAAACAGAAACAGAAATCAAAAGAGAAGTAGATAAAAATCAGGCAGCAACTGAATGTGCCAAAAAACAAACTAAAGAATATAAGGTGAAGGGTCAGATGAGAAGGCAAGAAATAAGGAAATTGCATAAATATAGGGGCATGTCGATCAGGATCGGACACGGGGATGGTTAACGAAAGGCGAATTTATAGCAAAAGATGAAAGGTTAACACTGACAGCTCAAGACAGCGGACTACATACATACATGTTGGTTTAAAAGTTCACTCAACATGTCGGTGAAACAGACAAATACAGGTTTTGTAAAACAGAATTGGAAACAGTTGCACACCTTGTTGCTGGTTGTGACATACTAATGGCAGAAGGACTGTATATTGAAAGGCATAATAATTTGGCAAGACTGTTGCATTGAGGATTGTGCAAACATAATACTGAAGTAGCTGAGAAGCATTGGAAACATGAGCCGCAACGCATCATAGAAACTGATGAATTTTATATCACATGGGATCACTCATTAACAACAGTTAAAAGAATACATGCAAGAAAAAAATAGATATAGTAGTCCAGGGACAAAAAAGAAGACAGGAATAGCACTGAACATTGAAATTTTAATACGCAGTGATTACAGCATCTTAGGGACAGAGAGACGCAAAGCAATAAAAGCAGGAAAAAATAGGGCAATGTGGATACCCAGACAGTTCCAGTGGGAGAAATGGGTCTCATAATAAAGAATTTACAGTCATATTTAGATATGTTACTGATACATGTAAGTCTGTATGAATTGCAGGAGGAGTCAATTCTGGACACAATGCGGGTGCTGCGAAGAGCACTTCTGGTTAACGTTAAAGACCGAAACGATATTAATTTCATGAACTTTATTCTTTGACTTAGAAATGGGATCCATTTCATTCATGATATTAGAAACCCAAAAGACTAGAAAAAATTAAACCAAGAAGTCTAATATTAGAGATAATGAAATTATCACTTCCGGCTATAACATCATTTGACAGGACAGATTAGACAAAAGAGGTGCTGGAGTTGCCATTATGTTTAAGGACACCCTCAAAATAGAACTACTTAACTGTACCTACCCGGACCTACCCAACTCAGAAATCCTAACAACTCGCCTCAAAATCAATCCAAAGAAAAACATAATCATCATCGCTGCCTATCTCCCTCCAGGCAACAATCTTTCTTCTATTGAAAATCTATTATCCTGGGAATCTACCAATTTCATCCAAGAAACTACAATTCTTGGTGACTTCAATCTTGACTGACACTCCTGCACATCTAGTTCCCCCCCTCAAATCACATAAACCTCTTCAATTTCATTCAAACCATAACCTGTCCAACTCACACAGACAAACATTCCAATAAGCAGTCAACCCTAGATTGGATTCTGACTAACAGGCCTAACCTACACTACCTAGTAGGATGCCTGCCAGATTCCCTTAGTGACCATTCCCAACCTTTCTTTACAGAAAACACATGCACACACAAAATAACATTTCCTACAAATACATACGTAACACTAAACATTTCTCCCCCTCTACCTTTAACTTATTACTTCAACAGTGTGTCTGGTCACCACTTAAATACCTCCACCTTGACCTGGCTGTCCAATATTTTAACAACATCTTCCTTAACATACTTAATAGCCTTGCTCCCACTAGGAAGGTTCGCTTAAGAGCCAAGCAACTACCTTGGTTATCAAATGACACCAAACTGCTACTTAAACCTACAGAGGACATGGGCAGCATACCTGCTACCAAAGATTCAGCCCACCTCTTAGTATATAAACAGATTCGTAAAGTAGCTAAAAAAACTAATCAAAAAGGACAAACAAAGCTACTTCCTAGCCAGTCAACAAAAATACTTGAACACCCCTCAAAAATTCTAGAAAAGCATTAACTATCTCCTTAGCCCTGGCCATACTTATATCCCTGCCCCTGTCTCTCTAAACAACACTGACCCTACAGCTACCCAGTTCAACTCCCACTTTATTACATCCATAACCACCCTATTAGGTTCCCAGAGCACCAACCCACTTGTCATTCCTACTTCTATCCCAGACCACCCCAACCCCCTCAATTTTAATACCATTCAAATCAACTACATAAAAAACTCCTCACCAAGCTTAAACCCTGCTGTCTTGCAGCCGACCAACTTCCTAATGAATTTCTAAAGATTTCAGCTCCTTCTGTTGCTTACCCCATTTCTATCTTGATTAATCACTCAATTACAGAACAGTACATTCCTCCTCTCCGGAAAGTATCACACATCATTCCCCTCCACAAAGGCAGACCCTCCAGAGAGCTAACCAATTACCATCCTATAGCCACCCCCCCCTCGCAAAGATATTAGAAAAATGCATCCACAAACAACTCCTACACTATCTGCTTAGTCTCAACCTACTGTCTAGTTCTCAGCATGGCTTTCATCCTAAACATAGTACTACCACAGCTCTAATATCTTTCACCAATACCATTCACAATCTCATAAATGAAGGTCACTATGTCTCTTCTATCTTTCTCAATATGTCTAAAGCCTTTGACACTGTATTTCACCAGCTACTTCTAGACAAACTGTCATCTTATGGCCTCACTACTGCATCCCTAACCTGGTTCCACAATTACTTTTCCAACCATCAGCAAGCAACTAAATGGACTAACAGTCTCTCCCCCCTACTCCCCATCTCAGTTGGTGTACCCCAAGGTTCCATTCTTGGACGCCTCCTCTTTACCATATTTACTAACAATCTCAGCTCACCAACTTAACTGGCTCATATTGTCCAGTACGTGGATGACTCCACACGTATATGTTCAACCCCCCTCACCACAAGAACTTCAAATAAAAATGCAAACTTCCTTTCAGGACATAGAAAGATACCTCTCTGCACATCAACTCATACTTAACCCAAACAAAACTAAGATTATTGCCTTCAGAAATAAATTATCCAAACCTGGACAATTCCCTCTCACAATCCTGTCCTCTAATGGAACCATAATACAGCCCACTAGTCAGGCTAAACTTCTAGATGTCATAATAGATGAGTACCTAAAATTTGACAAGCATATCTCTATTACAAACAAGAAAGTTCACACCAAAGTTGGCACCGTCTATAGGGCTAAACCATACCTCACTCAGAGTGCCAGAATTGCCACTGCTCGGTCACACTTGCTTTCCACCCTCCTATATGGATCTCAAATATTTACAAACCTTCGTAAGTCTGAGCTCAGTAACCTAGAATCCTGCTACAACAAAATCGTCAAGTTTGCTACTAATCAGCCTGACAAGACTCACCACTGCACTGCCCTCTCCCGTCTCAGCTGGTTAGAACTCCCTAATCTTTTATCACACAACCAAATGATCATGGCCCACAAAATAATATACCAACCCAGTAACTGCCATGCCCTCTCTAACCTTGTCCAACCTAATACCATTACCCGGTCCTTCAGATCCTCCAACAAGCTAATGCTAATAGTATCCTGCTCCCACAACTATCATAGAGATTCAGTTTACTCCCACAAAATGGACAAATTGTGGAACTCTCTTCCACAGTCCATCACACAAAATCCTCACCACCATGAGTTCAAACAACTCCTAAAAATTACCTAGCCAAACAGTGGCTTTGCTCCTGTCATTCACCAGGCTAATTTTACTACCTCCAATACCTCAGCCTACTTACCTCCAACTATACTAACTCTGCTGACCCATATCAGCTTACACTCTGTTTTAATTTGTATGACAGAATTTATTTTTTTTACTTTACTTTTATTTTTGAATTCAGACATTCTGTGCATAGCTAATAACTCCATGCTTTTCATCACTTTTAATATATACATACTGTGATTTTATTTTTATTTTGTGCATACTTGTAATTTAGTATTTCTAACCTAGCAATATTCTTTGTAATTAATATTTCAGTTTAAGTTTACAAACTCTGCATACGTGTGTACTATTGTTTGTATTTTATACTGTCTTCTGTATTTATTAATTATAATTAATGTAAGCTTTGTTACTGCTTGTGGAGCCTTTCTCCCCAGCCCTCCACTGAAAATGGGCTTCTGGCCCACTCGGACATAACCTGGTTAACAAATGTAATAAATAAATAAGTCACCACTCTTATGGTACTGGCCACAATACACCTGTTCCTTCACAATCTCTAACTCTTTGACCATTGTCTCCCCTCCCCACTACTATCTCTATCTCCCTTTTAACTGGGCCTCGATACTCCTTCGTAATTTGTAACCATCTTCATCCTACAATTACTTCACTGTCTCCTACTCAATATCTATTCTCAGCTGATTCCATTTAGAAGTCACTAGACTCATACAAGCTTCATATTATCTAATATTTGCTGTATTCTTCATTTAATTGCCATGTTTTCATTAACTGTCATATCATTTATGTCATTACAATTCTGTGTTCATTCACTGTTTTATGTATGTACGTTTGTTATTTTTTGATTAACGTTTCTATCGTTACTACTCTGTGCATGCGTGTACATTTACTGTGCAAATCTTGTATAACCATCTTCTACTCTTTCTGTAAAATGGAACATTTCTCCCTGGATCTCCTCTGAAAATAGGACTTGTGCCCAGTAGGACATTCCTGGTAAACAAAATCAATAAATACATCAATACAAATGTATGTTTGCCTATGTTTTAAGTGATAATTCACTAACGGTGTTAAAAAGATACAAGATGGCCTTTATTAGTAAGATTTTCCTTTATAAAGCTGTTACTTCACTGTCACCTTATACCGGCTGTTCTACTGAGGCAACAGTGGGACACACGTGATCTGTGCCGACATTGGAATGGTCAGGGAGCTTCTGTAACTGTCTTCATCTTATTTAACATCATCCTCTGTGTAACTGTGGTGTCAAATTATAAAAGGGATATGCTGAACACTTCGATTTCTCATGCTGCGTAACTGTGGCATCTAATTATAAAAGGGATAACCTGAACACTTCGACTCCTCATGCTGCGTAACTGTGGCATCGAATTATAAAAGGGATAACATGAACACTTTGACTCCTCATGCTGCGTAACTGTGGCATCTAATTATAAAAGGGATAACCTGAACACTTCGACTCCTCATGCTGTGTAACTGTGGCATCGAATTATAAAAGGGATAACATGAACACTTCGACTCCTCATGCTGCGTAACTATGGCATCTAACTATAAAAGGGATAACTTGAACACTTTGACTACAGCTTCCAGACTGGCACAACTATTAAATACTGGATTTCGGGGATTAACCCATCTCATGTAAGACTGGGTCTCAAAGAATATATATGGACTCATACTATTTAATTAGTGGGAAAATTTCTGAAACATATTTTTCTGCCTTTCATAGACTGCACTACGTAACCAAATGAATAGTGTGATTATTTCATACTTATTTGAATATGACATTTTTATTCTAATCTTGCATAACATTTCTAGACTTACTGTCGTACAGTTTACAGTTATGTCTTGACTCAATAAACTGTTTGCTGTGTAAAAATGTTCCCAGTTACCTCTTTCTTTCACATCACAGCTCCAGAATTTGCTATCAACCGGAGGAAAAATTCTCTGAAGTCTGCTTGGGGTATAACAATACCTATGCAAACACTTCCAAGGAAAAATCCTAAACCTTCTGGTCTTTGTTACATACTTGGGAGCCATATATATATATATATATATATATATATATATATATATATATATATATATATATATATATATATATATATATGGTTCTACCTTAGATAAACGAAACACCACATCACCGACAAGACACGACAACACCGAAAACTTACATCACCGACAACGTAAATAACCGACTCTGAAAACGCTGACATTGGTATGCTAATGCCTCTGGCCCTACCACGTTCCAGGTAATGTGGTAGGAGCGAGGCATTAGCATACCAATGTCAGCGTTTTCAGAGTCGGTCATTTACGTTGTCGGTGATGTAAGTTTTCGGTGTTGTCGTGTCGGTTAACTGCTTGTCGGTGATGTGGTGTTTCGTTTATCTAAGGTAGAACCACATATATATATATATATATATATATATATATATATATAGTCTTCCTTTTCTTCCTTTGTAAATTGCTTTTCCAGTCTCTCTTCCCAATATTGTATAGCTTCATCTGATTGACTTAATTGATTGATCTGATTGATTCTTATAGTCATCATCCAACATTTTATATGTCCTATTAAATATTTGTGTTTTTTTAACAACAGCTTCTGTTCACCTGTGTACATTTTAAGCTGTACCAACAGTACTAAGAAACAATAAGTAGAATATATATGTGTTTAAATGTTTCACCCAAACTTGAAGTAAGCCAGGTAACAAAGCAGGCCAAGTACTAAAACAAGTGAAGTAATAAAATATACAAAGTACGGAAGCAAGCCAGGTAACACAGCAAGCCGAGTACAAAAACTAGCCAAGTAATAAAGTACACAAAGTACTGAAGCAAGCCAGGTGACGAAGCAGGCCAAGTACCAAAACAAGCCAAGTAATAAAATATACAAAGTACTGAAGCAAGCCAGGTAACACAGCAAGCCAAGTACAAAAATAAGCCAAGTTGTTGTTGTTGTGTGTTTCGGCTTTTCCCGGTTAGGGGTCGCCACAGCGGAACTCCGGTCAGCTAATGATTGGCAGTAGATTTTTACGTGCCAAGTTGCCAGCCCTGATGCACAACCTTCAATAAAGGTACGGCCATTCAAGCATGTCTCCATGCAGAAGATGCTCTAGCTGAGAATCGAACTGAACAGCATCTTACTGTGAGGCGACAACGCTACCGCAGCACCACCACCGCAGTTAAAAAAATAAATTATAAAAAAATAAATAAATTATAAAAAGTGCTGAAGCAAGCCAGGTAACAAAGCAGGCCAAGTACAAAAACAAGCCAAGTAATAAAGTATAAAAAGTGCTGAAGCAAGCCAGGTGATGAAGCAGACCAAGTACCAAAACAAGCCAAATAATAAAATATACAATGTACTGAAGCAAGTCAGGTAACAAAGCAGCCCAATTACCAAAACAAGCCAAGAAATAAAGTATATAAAGTACTAAAGCTAGTCAGGTAACAAAACAGGCCAGTTACCAAAACAAGCCAAATAATAAAATATACAAAGTACGGAAGCAGTCAGGTAATGAAGCAGGCCAAGTACCACAACAAGCGAACTGATAAAATATACAAAGTATGGAAGCAAGTCAGGTAACAAAGTACCAAAACAGCCAAGAAATAAAGTAGATAAAGTACTGAAGCAACTCAGGTAACAAAGCAGGCCAATTACCAAAACAAGCCAATTAATAAAATATACAAAGTACGGAAGCAGTCAGGTAATGAAGCAGGTCAATTACGAAAACAAGGCAAGTAATAAAATATACAAAGGTACTAAGTAAGCCAGGTAAGGAAGCAGGCCAAATACCAAAACAAGCCAAGAAATAAAGTATATAAACTACTGAAGTTAGCCAGGTAATGATGCAGGCCAAATACCAAAATAAGCCAAGTGATAAAACATACAAAGTACTGAAGTAAGCCAGGTAATGAGGCAGGCCAAGTACTAAAACAAGCCAAGTAATAAAGCATACAAAGCACCAAAGAAAGCCAAGCTTTAAAACAATACAAATACTGATGTGATCTAGAAAAGAACCACACCAGGTAATACAACAAATAACATCAAGTAGAAAGTCAACTAATAAAGCATGACGATTACTGAAACATGCCAAAAATGAGGCGTACAAAGTAACACTGCATGAAGTCAGGTAATGAAGTAAGTCAGGCAATAAAGTGAGTCAGGTAATGAAGTTTGTCAGGTAATGAAGGATAATGAAGTCAGTCAGGTAATGAAGTGAGTCAGGTAAGTCAGGTAATGAAGTGAGTCAGGTAATGAAGTGAGTCAGGTAAGTCAGGTAATGAAGTGAGTCAGGTAATGAAGTAAGTCAGGTAATGAAGTGAGTCAGGTAAGTCAGGTAATGAAGTGAGTCAGGTAATGAAGTGAGTCAGGTAAGTCAGGTAATGAAGTGAGTCAGGTAATGAAGTAAGTCAGGTAAGTCAGGTAATGAAGTGAGTCAGGTAAGTCAGGTAATGAAGTGAGTCAGGTAATGAAGTAAGTCAGATAATGAAGTGAGTCAGGTAATGAAGTGAGTCAGGTAAGTCAGGTAATGAAGTGAGTCAGGTAATGAAGTAAGTCAGGTAAGTCAGGTAATGAAGTGAGTCAGGTAATGAAGTAAGTCAGGTAAGTCAGGTAATGAAATGAGTCAGGTAATGAAGTAGGTCAGGTAAGTCAGGTAATGAAGTGAGTCAGGTAAGTCAGGTAATGAAGTAAGTCAGCTAAGTCAGGTCAGGTAAGTCAGGTAATGAAGTAAGTCAGGTAAAGAAGGATAATGAAGTCAGTCAGGTAATGAAGTAAGTCAGGTAATGAAGTAAGTCAGGTAAGTCAGGTAATGAAGTGAGTCAGGTAATGAAGTAAGTCAGGTAAGTCAGGTAATGAAGTGAGTCAGGTAAGTCAGGTAATGAACTGAGTCAGGTAATGAAGTCAGTCAGGTAATGAAGTGAGTCAGGTAAGTCAGGTAATGAAGTGAGTCAGGTAATGAAGGATAATGAAGTCAGTCAGGTAATGAAGTGAGTCAGGTAAGTCAGGTAATGAAGGATAATGAGTACTGAAACAATCCAATTAAAGTACTTAACCCAGCAAATACCAACAAGTTCACGTACACAGGAGACCAAAGTGGGTCAAGCACCAGTTAATGCAGTAGTGAGGCAAGGCAAGTGCACAAAAAAATACTGACATTAGCTGATTACTGAAGCATAGTAAATACTAACGTAAGCCAAATACTGTTTACTGACTATCTGAAGTAGACAGTTTACTGAATTAAGCCGCATTCTGCACGTCCAGTCAATGTGCTAGTCCTTCTTAGAAGGATCACCATTCCATAAAATAAGTGCACCATATGGATTTCCATGCTGACTTCCAAACCTTAGGACATGGGCTGAACTGCCATCCAGCCCAAGATTTGTTATAAATGGCCCTAATTAATACATTTAACTTCTCTGAGCTTCCTCGTTGCTCTTGAAAAAATGGACCTTTGTTTTTATTGGGTGTTACCCTACTGATGGACAAAGACCGATTTCTTAAACGTCATCTGCCTGAGATTCAAGCAAGTGATGATCAGAGTTCCCTCTTAGGAAATGACTGTCAGGGAGTTATGCCAACAGTGATACTGTTTTGGGGTGTAATTTCGCCCTTCTTTGTATTGGTGTTATTGTGGAGCTGGCATATAAGTTTGGGAACTTTGGGGGGGCTACTCCCCATGTCAGGCCTGCAGGGGGCATATCCCTGTACAAAAACACTTAAAATGTGCTTTTTCGTCCTTCTCTTTTGTAGAATTTGGGGACTCCAATCCTTGGCAGGGTGCACTTTGACCATTCATACTGGGCTTAACTAATGCACTAAAATAAACAAACAAATAAACTGTTCTTGACAAACACATTTTGTTTGAATTAGTCATTTCTTCATATTTTTAACATTTTCTGTTTTAATATAAATATGAATAAATTAAATGGACAGTATTTAAAGGAAAGCTTAGTTTACTTGATTTTAGATCCGAAAGTTCTGTTAATGAGTTCCTAAAATTAGACATTGTTGTCTGGCAGTCAGTGTAGAACATTAAGGCTATAAGCTGCTTCCTCTGCTGCAAGATGTGAGGTTTGTTTCCATTTGCTTGATGTGTGACTTTGTGCAAGTCATTTAACCAGACATTGCTTTCAGGCTTCTCTGGAAAAGGTCCACATGGATCAATGTTTTACGCCAGTTAATAAATAAACCTACTGTAGCATATCATTTCTTTGTGTAAGATGCAGCAGCTGTACAAAACAACTTTGAAAGTTTCAAATTAAATTTTAACTGTTTGAAAAACTACTATAAATCATTAATTCTACTCAAAGTTCTTAAAAACATCACTTTTTAATGCATCTGATTAGCAGAATTATGAATTTGCCCTGCAAACTCCATTAAAATATGACTTAACTGGAAGCAGATATGTTCAGTCATTTGGCAAGGACAACATGCAAATTATTAAAAGGGTGCCCTGTGCCAACAAACAAAGGAACAGCACATGCCACCGAGAGACTCTGTGTACCTCGGATAACAAGCACATAAAACATACATTTCCTTACTCTACAATAATTCATCAGTGAGGTTTCTTCTGAAAGCAACTGAAAATCTTTAAAAGCATTTCTACTGTCTTGAGAAACCACAGGATTTAAATTTCAGTCGACAGAGCAACTGTGAATCGCTAAACAGTGCTGGGCTTGGGAGGATGGTGTCCACATGTTCAAGTGTACAAACATGTAGAAGTCAAATGTGCAGACACAAGTGCTGTGTGTGAAAGTACCAAAGAGTTTGTGTTGGAATCTGTTTTTGCAGATCTGTAACAAATCCCTAATTGTGTGCACTCAGCCCTTGCTTGTACAGAGGACCCTTACAATTAGTCATACAACTGACCTGCATCTAGCTGTGTGACAGTCCCACAACCGTAATGCTGGTGACTAAGTGACCTAGGCACTTACAACTCCTTTAATTACATTGCCGGTTCTAAGATGTAAGTCGGCTCTGACAAAGCTATGCATTGTAGGCATTCAAAGTATTTTCCATATGCAATTCTCTGTACTGAAAAAAAACACATCTGAACTGTCTCAAATTCTAACTCCTACACTTTCTAAGTTTTTATTTCTGAGTGACACTGGTTCTCTACAATGAAGAGCAAATCCTTAAGACCTATCTGCTGTTTTCGACAAGTACACGGGGTGTATGAAGAGAAGTCTGTCTCATCTAACAAAGGTGCTTATACCCATTAAATCTGTCTAACAATTTTAAACAAAACCTTTGTACCAATCATAAGCACAGTAAGATATAGGCTCACTCTTTGTGACAGCAGAATTAATTCTGTAAAAGATAAGACTGCCTGTCAGATACAACTATCCCAGGATGCTAATCATCCTCACCATCCCATAATGCACTGCTGTGCCAACTCTCTCCAGATCTTATGTGGATGCACTTAATAGTATGAACAATCATTAATAGGAAAAAATAAAGAAAGAATAATCTAGACTAGCTATGCCAGAAGCAGGAAAAGAAAAGACAGCAGGTTACAGATTAAAGACCTACCTCTCACAGATCTAATGTCATGGTAAGTATATATTCATATCTGATAAGAGGAGGTCCAGCCTCCATAACAGCTGGAAATGGTTCCATGTAATCTTCCTAGGCAGATATCTCTACAGGAACATCTCTTATATAACTGTGGCTGCAGACAAAGTCCTGCAACTGGACAAACATCCAGCTTATAGAGTTTCGCAAAGTTGTTGAAGGAAGGCGAGGTGAAATGCACAAATATTCAAATATATATAGGTTCATAGGTTCATAGGTTTATACTAGGCTATCTGCCCTAAGGCATTTATAAGCCTAGCCCAAATTTTTGTGGCTTACGCCACCCCTTATATGAAAAAATACTGTGCCCATTAGTTTGTTGTGCCTCTGTCCAGCAGTGACACAGAGATGATTCCTGGGATAAACCTACGATCTCCCATCCACAGGTCAAGATTTCTCTTGAACAGAGCCAGCGAGGTGCTCTGCCTCACATGGACCAGGATTTTATTCCACAGCATAGGGAGTCTCTGAGTGATAAATCTATCCCTCCAGCACGTCCTATTTATATCCGTGCTAAGGTTTAAGTCACTTGCTCTAGTGGTTTTGGTGGATTTGGATTTTTTGAGGTGGAGCATGTCCATTAATTCTGGGTTGGACATGGCCCTGTATGTCAGGCACATGTCACCTCTGAGCAGACGGTATGCAACTGAATAGAGCTGGAGTTTCTTCAATCTGGCAGCATATGACAGATTTTGGAGTCCCTTTATCCTTTTGGTGAGGAACATTTGGGGTCTCTCCAATTGCTGCAGATGTCGGGTGCGATACATCCCGAATGGGGCATTGTACTTGATCATTGGTCTGATAAGTGAAGAGTACAGGGGAACAATGACCTCACTAGATCTGGATGTGAATCCCTTCATGATCAGGTTGGCAATGTAGAAGGTCTTTCTAACCACTTTAGCAATGTGAGTGTCAAAAGAAAGGCCACTGTCAACCTGGGTCCCCAGGTCCCTGATAACCTCTTCTGTGCTTAGTGGATTGCCACCTATATGGTAGCTTGGGGTTACCTTGTTTTTCCCGAAGGGTATGACTATGCATTTTTTGGCGTTTAACTTCAGGCCATGGCTCTGGCACCAGCTATCTGTTTCCGTGAGTCCCTTCTGAAGGATATCCGTGTCCGATGCACTTTCCACTATGGCGCCCTGTTTGCAGTCGTCTGCAAACTTTGTTAGCCAAAGTCCTCCCATGTTGGCCTGTACTTCTGAGAAGTAGATGCTGAACAATAGGGGGCCAAGGACCGAGCCCTGTGGGACACCGCTTGTGACCGGCTTGGAGTCTGACATAGCGCCAGCAACTCTAACCCTGTGGGTTCTGTCCTTAAGCCAGTTTGCAACCCATCTTGTAACATATGGGTTTACATTTAAGCTGGTAAGTTTTTCTACAATACCCGAGTGGGGTATTGTGTCGAAGGCCTTTGCAAGGTCAAGGTAGGCTGTATGGACTGCCTTTCCCTCATCAATGGCCTTGGTGACTGTTTTGAAGAAGTCGACCAAGTTCAAAAGGCATGATCTGCCCTTGACGAAGCCAAACTGGGTCGGGTCCAATGTCTGCAAGTCCCCTATATCTTTGTTTATGAGCTCCATTATGATCCTCTCCATAGCTTTGCAGACTAGACTTGTTAAGCTTATGGGGCGGAAATTACCAGGGTCCGTAGAGGCACCGCCTTTGTGGAGTGGGACCACAGTTGCCGTACACCACTCCTTGGGCACATATCCTGTGGTAAGGCTGAGATTAAACAGCTGCCTTATGTGCGGGTTTAATTCCTCATTTAGCTCGTGTAGCACACAGCCGGGGACACCATCCGGTCCCATTGATGCTGTGTTTTTAGCTTTAGAGAGAGCAGCTTTCACCTGCGCATTTGAGATGTCTGGGAGGCTACACTCTGCTGAGATAGTTATCTCTCCTTTAGGGGGGGAGAGGGGGGTGAAGTTTGCACTGAACCTGTCTGCCAGTATGTTGGCAATGTCTGTGGGTTCAGTGATTTTTGTATCATTTTGGACTAATTCTGAGCATATCTGGGAGTTTCCACCCAGGTTCCTATATGTTTGAAGAAGGCTGTAAATTCAGGAACTGCTCTACTAGAACAGACCTTAAGTGTCTAACTCAGCGGCTTCCATATTTAACGTAACAAAACTGGATGTAATTAGACTACCAGTTAGCCTAAGTTTATTAAGCATAGCATAAGTTAAGCATTATTTACCCAATCTTCTAATGATATAAATACCTGATAGTGCTCTGAAGAAATGATATAAATACCTGACAAGTGTTCTGCGGAAATTATATAAATACCTGACGGTGTTCTAAGGAAATTAAATAAATACCTGACAGTGTTCTAAGGAAATGATATAAATATCTGACGGTGTTCTGCGGAAATGATATAAATATCTGACGGTGTTCTAAGGAAGTGATATAAATACCTGACAGTGTTCTGAGGAAATGATATAAATACCTGACGGTGTTCTAAGGAAATTATATAAATACCTGACGGTGTTCTAAGGAAGTGATATAAATACCTGACGGTGTTCTGAGGAAATGATATAAATACCTGACAGTGTTCTGAGGAAATGATATAAATACCTGACAGTGTTCTGAAGAAATTATATAAATACCTGACGGTGTTCTAAGGAAATGATATAAATATCTGACGGTGTTCTAAGGAAGTGATATAAAAACCTGATGGTGTTCTAAGGAAATGATATAAATACCTGATGATGTTCTGAGGAAATGATATAAATACCTGATGATGTTCTGAGGAAATTATATAAATACCTGACGGTGTTCTGAGGAAATGATATAAATACCTGACGGTGTTCTGAGGAAGTGATATAAATACCTGACGGTGTTCTGAGGAAGTGATATAAATACCTGACAGTGTTCGAAGGAAATTATATAAATATCTGACAGTGTTCTAAGGAAGTGATATAAAAACCTGACGATGTTCTGAAGAAATTATATAAATACCTGACGGTGTTCTGAGGAAATGATATAAATACCTGACTGTGTTCTGAGGAAATTATATAAATACCTGACAGTGTTCTGAGGAAATGATATAAATACCTGACGGTGTTCGAAGGAAATTATATAAATATCGGACAGTGTTCTAAGGAAGTGATATAAAAACCTGATGCTGTTCTAAGGAAATTATATAAATACCTGACAATATTCTAAGGAAATGATATAAATACCTGACAGTGTTCTGAGGAAATTATATAAATATCGGACAGTGTTCTAAGGAAGTGATATAAAAACCTGATGGTGTTCTAAGGAAATGATATAAATACCTGACGATGTTCTAAGGAAATGATATAAATACCTGACGATGTTCTAAGGAAATGATATAAATACCTGACAATATTCTAAGGAAATGATATAAATACCTGACGGTGTTCTAAGGAAATTATATAAATACCTGATGATGTTCTAAGGAAGTGATATAAATACCTGACGGTGTTCTAAGGAAGTGATATAAAAACCTGACAATGTTCTGAGGAAATTATATAAATACCTGACGGTGTTCTGAGGAAATGATATAAATACCTGACGGTGTTCTGAGGAAATTATATAAATACCTGACAGTGTTCTGAGGAAATGATATAAACACCTGACGGTGTTCGAAGGAAATTATATAAATATCGGACAGTGTTCTAAGGAAGTGATATAAAAACCTGATGGTGTTCTAAGGAAATGATATAAATACCTGACAATATTCTAAGGAAATGATATAAATACCTGACAGTGTTCTGAGGAAATTATATAAATACCTGACAGTGTTCTGAGGAAATTATATAAATACCTGACAGTGTTCTGAGGAAATGATATAAATACCTGACGGTGTTCTGAGGAAATTATATAAATACCTGACAGTGTTCTGAGGAAGTGATACAAAAAACTGATGGTGTTCTAAGGAAATTATATAAATATCTGATGGTGTTCTAAGGAAATTATATAAATTCCTGACAGTCTTTATGGACAGACATCGTTCTATCTGTATAGAATCTGAGTTATCAATTCATGGTCATACAGCTGAGGAGGTAACTCTTCCTGATTAGAATAATCAGGAAACAAAGATGACAGATTAAGCCATTTAGAGTCATCTGAGAAGGACACATCTCAGAAATCCTTCTAGCAGACATCACTGTCATTAGAAACAATGTCTCCCTGGAGAGCTAAAGATGCCGACACAAAAGGGAGTAAGGTATTATTCTCCAGCCTAAAGTACAAACCCCAAGAAGGCAAAAGACCCAAGGGAGATTTTTAGAACAAGGGTGCTTCTCACAAAGGCTTTACATGATTAGAGAGAGGCCAAGGAAGAAAAGTCTATCCTCACATGAACATCTCAAATGACTTGCAAGATAGCCCCCCCCCCCCTCCAAAATCTCTGAAAGATGATCTAATATAGAAAGAAGCTGTATCTTTATATGTCACGTTAGTAGTTGTTCTTTGCAAAAATGAAATGATTAGCTTGGCTTGTGCAAACAAGTATGGGTTTCTTCTAACTAGTGCTGGAAAAAGTAACTTATGAGTCTGAATTAAATCTAGGAAATGTCTGGGTGAGGTCTGTCACATCTACCTTATTAATGCCTGCTAACCCTAACCCTGTCCTTATGTCTGGCCCTAACCCAAATGTACATCTTAACTTTAAAAAGCCCTTCCTATAACACTACCAGTACTCAGGCACTTCAGAGTCGAATGCGATTGGGTGTTGGATAGTGCATCAGAAAAGGAATTTGTTTTCTTTATCAATGCCCTGTGTGTTGATTTATTCTATGATCGATATAATGAATCTTCAATATGTTTTGGTGGATGTTTTATATGTCAATCCATCAAAAAAAAAAAAATATATATATATATATATATATATATATATATATATATATATATATATATACAGACACACACATATATGTATATATACACACACACACACACATATATATACATATATATATATATATATATATATATATATATATATATATATATATATAGTCTATGTTAAATGTTCGAACATCCAAAATGTCGAACATAGGTTCATAGGTAGGTACTAGGCTATCTGCCCAAGGGCATTTATAAGCCTAGCCAGAGTGTGTCAGCTTTTGCCACCCCATTGATTAATTAACTGAGCCTCTGTCAAGAAGAGCCAATGAAGTGATCCCAGGGGTGAGTTTTCTGTTACCCATCCATTCGTCAAGGTTTCTCTTGAAGAGTGTTAGTGAGAGGCTCTGCCTAATGTAGCTAGAAATTTTTTTCCAAAGCATGGGGAGTCTCTGTGACAGGAGTCTATCCCTCCAGCATGTTCTATTTATTGTTGTGGCGAGGTTTAGCTCACTAGAGCGAGTGGCTGGCAGTGATTTGGATTTCTTTAGGTGGAGCATGTCCATCAATTCTGAGTTGGACATGGCTTTGTAAGTCAGGCAAAGATCACCTCTGAGTAAGCGATATGCGACTGAGTACAGCTGGAATTTTTCCAGTCGGGCTCCATAGGACATATGTTTGAGGCCAGTAATCCTCTTGGTGAGGTACTTTTGTGGTCTTTCCAGCTGTTGGAAGTGTCTTGTGAGGTACATCCCAAATGGGGCATTGTACTCTATGATGGGTCTGATGAGTGACGAGTAGAGAGGCACTATGACTTCTTTATTTCTAGATGCGAACCCTTTAGTAATTAGATGGGCTACATAGAAGGATTTCCTAACTACTTTGGCAGTATGATTGTCAAAGGAGAGATTACTATCTACCTGGGTCCCCAGATCTCTTATTACCTCTTCTGTATTAAGAGGGCTGCCACCTATGTGGTAATTCATGGGTGTTTTGTTTTTCCTAAACGGAATGACTATGCATTTTTTGGCATTTAGCTTGAGCCCATGATTTTGACACCAGGTGTCCGTCTCAGTTAGGCCCTTTTGGAGAATGTCCGTGTCAGCCGGAGAGTCAATTATGGCTCCCAGTTTGCAGTCATTGGCGAATATGGTTAGCCATAGTCCTCCTGTGTTTGCCTGTCCTTCTGAGAAGTATATGTTGAACAGCAGGGGTCCCAGGACCGAGCCTTGTGGGACACCACTTGTGACTGGTTTAGAGTCGGACCTGGAGTCCGCTATTCTTATCGTTTGAGTTCTGTCTCTAAGTCAGTTGGCAACCCATCTCGTAACGTAGGGGTTTATGTTCAGGATGGTGAGTTTTTCTATAATTCCCGAGTGGGAAATCATGTCAAAAGCCTTGGCGAGGTCAAGGTAGACTGTGTGAACTACCTTTCCCTCATCTATGGCCTTGGTGACTGTCTCAAAGAAGTCAACCAGGTTTAGTAGGTATGATCTGCCCTTAACAAAGCTGAACTGGGTCGGGTCAAGTGTTTGGAGGTTTCCAATGTCTTTGTTAATGAGTTCCATGATGATGCACTCCATAGCCTTGCAGACCAGGCTAGTCAGGCTTATGGGGCGATAGTCACCAGGGTCAGTTGTGGCCCCTCCTTTGTGGAGCAGAATAACCATTGCTGTGTGCCATTCTATGGGCACGTAGCCTGTGGAGAGGCTGAGGTTGAACAGTGTGTTTAGGTGGGGGGTTAGTTTGTTCTGTAGTTCGTGCAAGACGCAGCCTGGGACACCATCTGGCCCCATTGACGCTGTGCTTTTGGCTTTTGAAAGGGCTGTTTTCACCTGTGCATCTGTGATTTATGGGACACTTCACTTTTCTGGTATTGTTGTGGGCCCTTTGGGGGTGAGAGGGGGGTGAAGTTTACACTGAATCTATATGCCAGGATGTTGGCAATATCAGTGGGTTCAGTATATTTTGTGCTATTTTGCACTAGCTCAGAGCATATCTGGGAGTTGCCACTTAGATTCTTGACATAGCTAAAGAAGGCTTTGTGGTTATCTTTCGAATCCTTGGCTATTTTTCTTTCGAAGTTAGCCTTGGAGGATTTTATGAGGGACCTTAGTTTCTTACTGATACTGATCAGGGATGTCTTTGCTTTTTTTCTGAACTAGCTTCCTCCTTCTATTGTATAGCTGTTTATGGCAGGGGTCCACCAGACTGGTTTACTTCTCTTAGGGGAGTGAGTCTTGGTTTTGCTAGGGATGGTATGATCCATGCATCCTTGTAAGTGCTCATAGAGTGCATTTGTAAAGGTCCCTACATCTTGGACACTGTTATCCTTTAGTGTGGGGGCTGTGAAACTTACTACCTTTGTCTTAAGTTTATTTATTTATTTTTATTTTATTTTACATTTGTTGACCGGGCTATTCCAGCTGGATATATGTCCATTTTCAGTGGAGGCCCGGGCAGAAAAGCTCCACAATACAATAACACTAGCAAAGTAGGACAAGACATGTATTTCAAGTAGACATTGGTACATTACAAAACTTTTATGATATCTTACATGAGTAGGAATTTTATATTCTGTATCCAGTAGGAACAAAAGCTTGATGTAAAAAAGAGCTCGGTATCATGGTAGTTTGAAATAATAATGGAAATTATAACTAAGATGCTGTATATACTTTGGTCACACAAGAAGTCAGAAGATAAACACTAGTTTGAATGGATAGAGTGTACAAAAGCAAATAGCGGGACACAATAATCGTGTTTAGTCTCACAAGAGTTGAGGTGTGATAAACCTGCTAGGAAATACCACAGTATATACATATTTACATGAGGAAAGAATCCTCAGAAAGGTCAAGCGCACTGCTATTAGAGAGTTAACACAAGGTAACATTCAAAAGAGGCTGGGAATCATGGGAGTCTTGAAGGGGGTATGGTGTTAAGTCTGGGTTATCACAGGGGCATAGCCAGTGTGATTTGAGGTAGTGTTTGAGCTTGCTTTTAAATAAGTTAATAGAGGATAATGAGGTTAGCTGATTTGGAAGGTTGTTCCAGGCCTTGCCTACTGTATTAGAGAACAGGGTGTCACCAGCTGAATTGTTGGATTTGGATATTTGTACAAGTAGTTTGTTAGATGAGCGCAAGGTTTTGAGATTGTTATAGGGGATGACTAGGGATGTGAGTATGGGTGTATTCTGAGGTAGATACAGGATATTATGGGCTACTGTTAGTTGATTGAAAAGTATTAGATTTGGCAGTTCTAGCCATCCGAGTTTATTCAAGTTGATACAATGATGAGTTCTATAGGAGGATCCTGCTGCGAATCTGGCTATATTGTTGTAGGAGGATGACAGTTTATTCAGGCTACTCTTGCATATTTTGGTATAAATAGGGGAGGCATAGAGGAGGGTAGAGATAAGGTGTGTGCGAGCAATGGTGGCCTTGGCTAGAGGAGTTAGAAAGGGTTTGATTCTATAGAGGGAACCTAGTTTCTTATTAACTGTTATTATGGTGTTATTAATGTGAGGTTCAAAAGACAAGTGATTATCTATTAGTACTCCGAGTAGTTTGGTGGTTGTTTCTGGGGATATTATAGTTCCCTTATTTGAGGTAATAGTAAAGTTAAGTGGAGAGGTTCTGCGAGTGGGGTTGAATAGTAGCATTTTTGTTTTGTTAGGGTTTAAGATAAGACATCTTTGTAGGAACCAGTTTTCAACTGTGCTAAAGGTCTTTTGGGTTAGTGACTGAAGTTCTGATTGGGAAGTAGCAGAGCATATGAGTGTGGAGTCATCTGCGCATTGGCTACAGTCAGCTTGTGGAATTACCGAATGGAGGTCATTTGTAAAGATGGAGAAGAGTAAAGGGCCCAGTATGGATCCTTGAGGGACCCCTAATGCTACTGGGACATGGGAAGATAAATTGTTTTCCCAAAGAACAGCCTGCTGTCTGTTATTTAGGTATGATTGGAACCACTGTATGGTAAGGGCATCCAATGATAAGTTTTTGAGTGTGTCTAGGAGAAGGTGGTGGTTAACCATGTCAAATGCTTTAGACAGGTCGATAAAAAGGACTGAGGATGGGGTATTATTATTACGATTACTATTAATTTGGTTAGCAAAGGATAGGAGAGCGGAGGTGGTGCTATGATGTGGTCTAAAGCCATGTTGACAAGGTGCTAATAGATTGTTTTCAAGTAGGTAGGGTAACAGTTGTAGATGAATACATTTCTCCATTATTTTAGCCAGAGGAGATAGTATGGCTATGGGCCTGTAATTGGCGAATTCCTTGGAGTTACCGCATTTGTGAAGGGGGATGATGTGAGAGACTTTCCAGTTTAAGGGGATAATTCCTTCAGAGATGGTTCTATTAATGAGGATGGAAATGGGGTAGGCTATGACTTTATCAGCTTTTTGGAGGTATTCTGCAGGTAGCAGATCTGCAGAGAGAGTGGTGGGTTTCAGTTTATGGATGAGGTTAAAGATGAGGGATGTGGGCACTGGCTGAAAGTGAAATAGAGTAGGATTGTTGGTAGAGGTTATGTTAGAGTGTGGGTTGCTAGTGGCGAGCTGTTTAGCTAGGGATTGTATTGTTTCAGTGAAAAATGTGTTAAAGGAGTCAGTTATTTGGATGGGAATATTGTGATCAGAGCCATCGGGAGTAGGAGTGCTTGAGTGTCCTGGGTGTAGCAGGTTATTGATGCCTAGCCAGAATTTTTGAGGATTGTTTTGGTGAGTTTGTTGAAGCTGATGGTAGTAGTTTCTTTTATTGGCTAATATGGCTTTTTTTGTTTCGTTTCTTGTCTGAATTGTAAGTGATCTGAGGGGCTTTTTGTTGTGCGCCATTTGGCCCATAGTTTATTTCTTTGCAAGATTTTTTGTTTGCTAGTTTTGGTGAGCCATGGTGCAGGTTTAGTTCTGATTCTAACTTTGCGTAATGGGGCATGGCAATCTAAAATGGAAAGGAATTTTGAATTAAAGTATTCAACTGCATTATCTAATGGCAAGTGTTTAAGGGGTGTCCAGTTACAGGCTCTTAGTTCAGTTTGAAACTGATCAGGGTTAAATTTTTTGTTAGTACGAATTGTTTTGCAGATGGAAGAGTTTGGGAGTTCTATTTTAGATCTGATGAGATAGGTAAGCAAATGGTCACTTATGTCCTCTGGGAGGGTGCCTGTTTTATAATTTTGTTGAGGAGTATTAGTAAGTATCCAGTGGAGGGTACTTTGTTGTTACGTTTATTGGTTCGGGTAGGGGATGTTATAGTTTGAGTAAAGCCAAATAGGTTGACATGAGTAGTAGGTTGCTCAGATATGCAGAAATTCCAGTTTATGTTAAAATCTCCAAGTATAATGGTTTACTGGGGGTAGTTGCTTGAGAGCCAGCTAAGGATGGCCTCTAATGTGTTGATGTTATTGCCTGGTGGAAGATAGACACAGATAAGATATATGGCTTTACCTTTGTTCAGCTGTATCTTAGAAGAATTTCTGCATTGTTGGAAAGTGGAGGTTTGGAGTCTAGCAAGGTAACTTGTAAACCATTCTTATAAAGTATGGCTACACCTCCACCTTTCTTATTATTACGGTCACATCTCAGGATGTTATAGCCAGGGGGTGAAACTGTACTGTCTTGTACTGATGGATTAAGCCATGTTTCAGACAGACAGAATATGTCAAAAGAGTGTACATCTATAAGAGCATGCAGATGAGCAACTTTATTATTGATGCTACGAATGTTAAGATGAGCTATCAGGAGAGAGTTGGCCTGCTTGGAAGGTTTGTTTGTAGTAGTATGAGTTGGTGTATTAGGCTGTGTAGCTGTGACTGTGGTTGGACCAGGGTTTGGGTGTATATTACCATCTATAAGGGAGGGGGCTGTACTTTTAGGATGAGTTGTAAGAGTTTAAATATTAGGTTCTTGTTTTTTCTAGGTGTAGGGTTAGCTTGAGAGCAGTGATTGAGTCTATGAAACTTGGCTGCTGAGTACTTAGCTAGGTGGTAGTAGTAGTTGCCAAGACTGTGTGGAGAGATAACAGTAGGGCTGGATGTTTGCCCTTTGTGGGTGTGGAGTCCTGGATATGTGTGGTATTCGTAGAGAGTGAGTAGATAGGGTATAATTAGTATAGTTAGGTGTATTAATAAAGGTAAAGGTTTGTGGTATGCTTGGGCCATTATTGTACGTATAGGAGGTGGATTGTAGGGATGCTAGTAGACAGGGTGGTGAGGTAATAGATAATGTGAGATGAGTGATAGTGCTTTATTGGGGGAGGAGTTAGGGGTTACTGTTAATGTGTAGGGGTGTGGCTATTTAGGTATAAATTTAGGAGTACTGGGGGCGAGTGGGAATTAGGGGCAGGGTAGGGGAGCGGAGTAAGGTGAAGTTTGCTATAGAAACGTTTTTCACTGTGGTTTCCTTGGTTGGAGGTGGTGGTGTGATGTGGACATCCAGAGTGATTAGTTTATGGTCTGATCTAACCAGTGACGGGTTGACCACCGGTGTGGAACACCTGTCGCCCATGTTGGTGATGACCACGTCCAATATGTTTTCACCTCTGGTAGGGGAGTTTACCAGCTGATCCAGGGCATTTGAGTTAATAAATTCCAGGAAGCGCTGACCTGGGCGTTTGTACTTGAGTAGTTTTCCCAGTTAACAGTAGGGTAACTGAAATCGCCCAGTATCATGGCGTTCAGTAGGACCTTCATGTTTTCCAGTGTCTCCAGAAAGGTGGAGGGGTGGTCCTGGGTCATGGAGGGTGATCTGTAGCAGGCCACAATTTGCATTGCAGATTTGCCTGATGTTAGTTGCACATGAATTATCTCAGAGGTATCATGCTGCGCCACTAACCTGGAGGTGTAGGTATCCTTGATGAATATGGATACACCCCCTCCTTTTGTGCTTCGGTCCATGTTCTGTGGCCGAAATGTGTGGTATGAGTTGTAGCCCGGTAGTGCTGGGGTGCTCTGTGGAGCCTTGAACCAGGTTTTAGTTACTGCACAGATGTCAACATTCTCCATACTGAGGAGTGTTTCGAGCACATGCATTTTGAGATGTAAACTCCTGGCGTTGAGTAGCATAACCCTCATTTTTTTATTTGTGCTGTTTACAGAGGTAGGTTTGACTTTTGAGCCTTGCCTAAAAATGACACTATGGGGGAAGCAAGAGCCTTGGCCAGTATTTGAAAGCCTAGGGGTGACAGGTGCAAGCCGTCTCTTGCAAAGCAACAAGGCTTGTTGAGCATGTCGTCCCAGGCTGACAGACACTGGATCCCCTTTGAATGACACCAGAAGCTTAGCCAATTGTTGAAATTGATTATTTTTTCTTTATACTGCGGTATCATTCTTGGTGAGGGCAGGATGCTACTCAGGGTCAGGATAATATCTGCCTGGGCTACATGATCAGAGAGCTCTTCCATGTCTCTTTTCATGTAATCCAGGGAGGTACGTCTAAGGTCATTCACACCAACATGAACAATGACAGAGTCATATTTGTACTTGTTCTGGAGTGACCTGAGTGCTTGTGTTATGTGGTGGATTCTGGCTCCCGACATGCAGCTAACAGTAACCTTCTCCTTGTCCAGCCTAGTGAGTGGGACATCAGTGTGCCTGACTATAAAGTCGCCTATTACTAGAGTGTTAGGTATGTTATTTCGCCTTTCGCCTTACATTACATGGTCGAGACCAAATGTTCAACATTTGGATGTTCAAACATCAAATAAAAAATAAGTAAACACAGAAAAAACACTTTAACAGCGTAGGCAGGGGGTAAGCCCCCCTGCACCCCCCACACTCCCCCTACTTAAATATACCTACTCCTAGACCTCACTTCAGTGCAGAAAAGGGAAATTCTCCCTATCTGCATCATACGGCGCCGTTGAAAGTCTATCTTCAAACACTCAAAATTTAGTACGTTTGGTCTCGTCCATGTAACGTTCGAAATTTTGAGCGTTCGAAGTTTTGACAGGTACCCTATATATATATATATATATATATATATATATATATATATATATATATATACACATATATATATATATATATATATATATATATATATATATATATATACACACACACACACACGCACACACACATACATACACATATATATATATATATATATATATATATATATATATATATATATATATATATATATATATACATATACATATAAATAATATGGAGAGGACGGGGGAGTGATGTTTGCTCCAAATCTGTCAGCTAGCAGGTTGGCTATTACCTCTGGTTGAGTGGTGCCATCCATAACCAGTTCAGTGCATAGCTGGGTATTCCGTTTTTAGATTTCAGACATAACTAAAGAACGCCTTGTGATTATACTTAGCTAGGGAGGTTATTTTTGCTTTGTAATTAGCTTTGGAGGGCTTGACAAGATCTCTAATCTGTTTGTTTAATGTAGAGAAGGATTTCTTTCTTTGCTGAGCCGGTGCTCCCTTGTTCTTGGATATTATTTTCTTTCTCTTGTTGTATAGCCTGTTTATACCAGGGGTCCACTAGGGTGGCTTGTTTTTTGCCAAGATCTGGTTTTAATCCAGTGAGGCACAGTCAGTTCTATACAACTGCTTAAGTGGTTATACAGGGCATTGGTGTACACCCCTACATAAGAGTACGTGTTATCTGTATTTCAGGGAGCTTTGAAACTTCTTATACCATTATTTTATAGAAGGTAATTTGTCTTTGAAAAATTCTTAAGTGTTTTTGAACTTGATGGAGTATCTGGTCTTAGAATCACAGCGAATGAGACTGATTTATAGTCTGATCTGACCAGAGAGGACATCAAACAGAGAGGGGTGCAATGCTCTCCCATGTCACTGGGTACTATGTCCAGGACATTTGAGCCTCTTGTGGGTGTGCTGACTAGCTGTTCCAGAGCATTTGCACTGACAAAGTCCAAGAACCTCTGAGCCAGCATGTCTATGGTCATGTATGTTTCCCAGTTGATGGCTGGATAATTAAAATCACCCATAAGTATGGTGTTTGGCTGTATGGCAAGTGACTCCAGTAAGTCCACGTATGCGGGATACTTTTCTTGTTTCATGGTGCGGGACCTATAGCTAGCTATGATGTGTAGGGGGCTTTCCTTTAGTTAACTGGACATGGAGTAGCTCAAGAAAGTCATACTGTTTGACCAATCTCGAGGTGTACTTATCCTTAACGAAGACAGATGCACCTCCTCCTTTGGTTCTTTCACACTCAGTTTGAGGTCTGAATGTCGGCGGGCGTTGTACCCCTGCATAGCCATGATACTTTCCGCACCTTTGAACCATGTCTCAGTGACCACACAGATGTCAACATCTTCCAAAATGAGGAGTGTTTTCAGGGAGTGCATTTTTTTAGACTCCTAGCATTAAGCGGCAATACCTTGAGTTTATATAGAGAGGATTTTGTTATGTTGATAGGTTTGTTGTGAGTTAGTAATTTTGATATTGCATAAAAAAGGCACAATAGGGGTGGCTAATGCCTTTGACAGTATCCAAAAGCCTAGAGGAGACAGCTGCAGGCCATCTCTGGCAAAGCAGTGTACCTTGTCGACCATGTCTTCTCAGGCTGACATATATAGGATCCCCTTGGACTGACACGAGAAGCTAAGTCACTTGTTAAAATCAGTCTTTTTTTTGTTTGTATTGTGGCATCATCCTTGGAGAAGTTAGCATGCTGCTTAAAGCTACGCTTATACCTGCCTGTGACACATAATCTGAAAGCTCAGTCATGTCTCTCTACAGGTACTCCAGTGAAGAATGTCTTCATTCACTCACCCCAACATGGACTATGATGGAGTCATACCACTACTTGTAACATCGACTATGATGGAGTCATACCGCTACTTGTAACATGGACTATGATGGAGTCATACCGCTACTTGTAACATGGACTATGATGGAGTCATACCTCTACTTGTAACATGGACTATGATGGAGTCATACTGCTACTTGTAACATGGACCATGATGGAGTCATACCGCTGCTTGTAACATGGACTATGATGGAGCATACTGCTACTTGTAACATGGACTATGATGGAGTCATACCGCTACTTGTCACATTGACTATGATAGAGTCATACCACTACTTGTAACATGGACTATGATGGAGTCATACTGCTACTTGTAACATGGACTATGATGGAGTCATACTGCTACTTGTAACATGGACTATGATGGAGTCATACTGCTACTTGTAACATGGTCTATGATGGAGTCATACCGCTACTTGTAACATGGACTATGATGGAGTCATACCGCTACTTGTAACATGGACTAAGATGGAGTCATACCACTACTTGTAACATGGACTAAGATGGATTCATACCACTACTTGTAACATGGACTATGATGGAGTCATACTGCTACTTGTAACATGGACTATGATGGAGTCATACTGCTACTTGTAACATGGTCTATGATGGAGTCATACCGCTACTTGTAACATGGACTATGATGGAGTCATACCGCTACTTGTAACATGGACTAAGATGGAGTCATACCACTACTTGTAACATGGACTAAGATGGATTCATACCACTACTTGTAACATGGACTATGATGGAGTCATACTGCTACTTGTAACATGGACTATGATGGAGTCATACTGCTACTTGTAACATGGTCTATGATGGAGTCATACCGCTACTTGTAACATGGACTATGATGGAGTCATACCGCTACTTGTAACATGGACTAAGATGGAGTCATACCACTACTTGTAACATGGACTATGATGGAGTCATACCTGTATTGCAGTTGTATGACTTGAGTGCTTGAGTGACTTCATGGACTCTGGCACCTGACAGGCAGCTAGCCATATCCCAGTTCTTATCCAGCCTGGTGAGGGGAACATCTGTGTGTCTCACAATGAAGTCACCTATGACCAGTACATTAGGTTTTGTGGTGTTGTGCCTTATGGGCTTATTTGCTGAGACACTGGTGTGTGTGTTATTATGTGTTGTGGTTGTTTTTTGCATTGTTATGTGTGTAAGTGGTTTCTGTTTGTGAGGCTTCTGATCTTTTGGTAAATTACTAGTGAGTACCTCTGCATATGTGGGTTTATGTGTCATGTCTTTATTTAGTGTGGGAAGTGTACATGTGCTGACAACTTATTTGGCATTTGATTTGTTTGTTTCAGGAGTGAGTGGTTGTCGGTACACATGAGACAATTGCTACCTTATCTCATGATGCCCATGTCTATCAGGCTGGTCAGAGAGATGATGGGAAACTGCCCCTCCATGATAGCTGGCTCATATTGTATGTTTTATCAGGAAAGGGAATGGGTTAATTCACCAGGACTGTGCTTGTAAGTGCTGAGACTACAACAGGGACCTATAGTTTGTGTGGTCTAAGGTTTATTAATAAGGCAACGCTGGTCAGTGTGCAACTGAGTTACTCCTAGAGCAGCAGAAAAGCTTGTAAGGGTTTTACTGACAGCTGTTTAGGGAAAAACTAAGCTTCTAGGCTTTTGCGTCTATACAAGGCACTGCTAACCACTGCTGAGCAAAGAGCAATGGCTGAGTCAAGTTCTTGGTTTTATTTAAAATGCTTTCTCATGCTTGAGTCAACACCTTAACAATGCTTATAATCATATTCTGAGGTAGGCAGCAGTCAGGCATAGAGACCTGCTCTAAGCATTATACATTAATGAACTATGGGTATATTACAACACTTCTCTGCCCCTATAATTCCAAGGAAAAATGCTGGTGACCCGGAACACTGCTTTTGCAAATATTTATTTGATTCCTGTTCAAGTCTGTATTTTTTAGTGAAATAATGTTTCATATTATCAGCATTTATATTTAACAGGAACAGGATTCTGTTTACAGACTTACACCTTTTGGACTTTTGCCACAAGCACTGTGAGTACAAAGGAGCAACTTCAGAAGCCATCCTGAGAGGTACAAGGTGTGAAGTGTAACAGTACTGAGGTTATATGACAGAGTAGTTTATTTCCATGGCACTGGGTCGGTGTCTTATCCTGGTATAAAGTGATATAAAGAGTGTAACCACTTTGTATTGTGAATGGCAAAGTGCCGCACTGCATACATCTGCACTCCAAGCAATAAGCCCTTGCCGTGATCCTTAGTCACAGAAACATGGGCAGATGAAGGACAGTCTACTCCCTCACTGAGAAGCAGGGCATTCCAGGGCTCTGCTCATAGGATGACACTAGAGTCTGTATAACGGAAAGTGCACAAGTAAAACCTTCCCTCTTCATTTGCTATCAGTGCTGAAGTGCTTTGTATTACAGTGGAAAGTATCCAGGCTTCTAAGCAGTAAAAACTTCAACTCATATATCCAAGAATGCCTGATTGAACCATACATCTCATAAACTGCTGTTCCAGGTTAAAAACAAGATTGTTTTGGAACATTAACAGTAAAAAAAGATGTTTGTTTCCCAGAAATACAGCAGTTTCAAAGTTCACTGTTACAATTTTTGGGATACAAGGGACACGCTCGTGCATGGGGTGAGTGGAAATGGTGCACTGAAATCAGATTCAGTTAATTTGGCTTTGACAAAGGAAGGAGTGCAAGCATAAACAATAAGCAGGTTATTTACTGCCGTCACTACAAAAGGAAAGAGGGGTGCTGATGCTGGGGTGCAGGACAGGGAAATTCAGCAACAGATGAGAAGAATATTATCCTGATCTATGCCGTGCAGAGCAGAAGGTGTAGCCTTGTATAGACAAGACATAGGGCCCTAATGGGAACTCACGGCAGCATATTTTAAACAGACAAGGGTTGCTGCAGGACTTCCCACAGTGGTTTTAACAGTTGCAGAGACAACCAAGGACAAACAGCAAGTGACTACCTATAAGAAGCAGCCAAAAACAGTTGAGAGAATTATAAAGCAGTGAGTGTGACTGACATCCTTGACAGGGAAGGACATAGAAAAGATTTGAAGGGAAAGACGTGAGTTTTGTGGAGAACAGTCATTTCCAAGACAACAGTTAATATGGCTTCAGTGCTAAAAGATCATACCAGGCCAAGTCTAATATACTTTTATGAGTGGGTGACTGCAGCTGTATATGAGGTCTATTTATTTGACACAGCTTAACTTAATTTCAGTAAGGTCATGCAGTCTTTCCCCCACAGTCTGTTAAGAAAGTTAAAGCAAAGAGCAGTGAGCCCAAAAATAAATAAGAATGTGGAAACATGGCATGAAGAAAACAGATTGCAGTGAGTAATGGTCAGACAGGTACTATCCGAAGAAAGAAAGAAAGGTAAACCAGTGGCATCTAGCAAGGATCCATTCTGAGGCCTTTGATCCTCAGCTATTTGCTGTGGGCATCGCATAGGAAATACACAATATTACTATTTGCTTTGCAGATGAAGTACAGATAATAGCAACAGTAAAGGATGACTGAAGCTTTACCCAGGGATGTAAAGAGACAGTCAGAGTGGTCAGAAATGGCAGATGGATTTTAATTGTGAGGAGTTAAAAGCCTTCAAACACCAGAATTACCTTGGAGCAGTCATCCCACCCAGAATTAATCACCTAGTGTAACCTGAGATGAACAAAATGCTCTGTTTATTAAGTGATACCGAGTCGAGGCATAACACTCTTCCTCTACATAACCCTAGTCGGGCCACATCTAGGGCATTGTGCCCAGCTTTGAGCACCATTCAGAGACAAATTAGTCAACTGCTAGACAGGGTGTAAAGCAATGCGACCAGGACACTTAAAGATAAGGAGAAGGAGAACCCCTAAGTAACACTGGAGGTACGTGGACTCCCTAAAAGACAGAATAAAATTAGAAACACAGTTGGGATTAAAATTAATTAGAAAAGGCTCTGAAGGAAATGAGCTGAGAAAAACGGATTAAAGGAAGCTGGTGTGTTTATGTGTTGGGGGGGGGGGTTCAGTCTGGATTCAAGGAACAACTTCAAGAAGTGCTTTTTTCAACGAAAATGTGGGAGACAGGTAAAACAGGTTTCCAAGGTGAGTGGTAAGGAATCAATCACCTGCCTCAGAAATAAGCCTGGAGTGACAAGAAGGAAGAGGGACACTGTTGTAGCATATATGACTTTATGTCTTATATTGACTGGCGTCACAGCAGTAATATACACATATATATATATATAATTTGTACCAAACTGGCTTGTGAACCAGCCATACTGGGGTGATCTTATTTTGGCTAATTTTCAAGCTACAGAAAAATTACTTTTTAACCTCTTTAGTTTAATTATGCCTACAAGACAGACTTCATTCAAAAGGAATAGCTAAACTATGCAAAACCAGTGCCTTAACAAATGTTGCACTGGTGGAGTATGAATATTCCAGACAGTACATGAAAAGAAAACAGTCTATTCACATATAACACTTTTGGCTCTCCTAAACTGCCTTTACATTTGGAAAGCACTGCCTCCTTTCAAGGGATCCTCTCCTCAAAGATGGAATAATGTCAACCTTGAAAAGACTCCTATTGTGAAGGGATGAACCCATTCAGCAAGGGAAACAAAATAATGGCGACACAAACAGTTTAAGGGCATTAACAATCCCATAACACAGAAAGAAATTTTACTTATTTGTCTAATGATAGATGTACATTGCCAGGTTCATCTTCATCACCAGCAGAATTTAATGAGCTTGGCACTTAAGTATTTCCCAGGACACCTTGGCTACTCCACCTTTCCCATAATGCTCAACATCTTGGGACACCTTTCCTGATCTCTGATAGTCAGTGGACCACAAAAGCTCTCTCTACTCTTGAACCCCCTCACTGCAAAGGCACTTGCCACTCCCAAGATGAAGGAAGGAGGGTACAGATGATGGGAGAAGAAGCTGCCAGTAAAGATATATCATTAAGGTATTGTATATTACTTTCATATCTGTCACTAGGAGTTTCATCTCGGTCATCCTCAGGACATAATCTCAAGCTTGACCTGAATGGGTGGTTCTCAAGGATGAATGTCCACATGACTGTGGCCAAAGAAAGACCTAAATATGGTAATCATATCCAGCTTATCAATGTCTATGTGGCAGCCACACAAATCTCATCCATGGAGCCAGTCTTCCGAAGTGGTCGCTGCTCTAGTGGAATAGGCATTTTTACAGTTTACTTCTAATAACACACTTTTATACAATCTGAAAGCCAAAAAGAAGTTGTCTTAGAAACTTTGGAATCTGTTTTTGTTGAAAAACTATATGAAACATTTACTCATATAAAAACTAAGTTGTCTATGCATGTCCATGGAATAAAGTACTTATTCCCAACAGTTAGCATAATTATGGAAGTGGAATGGAAGGTCAGTAAACAGACTGGTTGACATTAGCTTCCATGTCTAGTGTTGGCATAAAGAATGAATTAATCTTGATGGTGACTTTGACTTTGTGAAAACTGAGGTACAGATGGTTACCACACAAGGCTTGAATATGAGAAACCTTCATAACTACGGTAATGATTACTAAGAAAAGAGTTTGCCGTGGTATATATTTTAATTCAGCAGAACAAACATGCTCAAAGGTTGCTCTACTGAAAATCTGCTCCCCTGGGTAGTAAGCCATTTTGGCAGTTACTCCATCCTTTACAATCTCTTTCAGAACCTTTAAAGTTGTTTTGTTGGGTGCACAAAAAACACTGAGACAGTCTCTGCTGACTCCAAGAAGATGGATGCTGAGGATCCTGGAAATTAACTTCAACTTTTGACAGTGTATTGTCTTTGCTCTCTTGTTGAAATAAGTCAGCATTCACTTATACTCCAGAAAGCAAGGTTCCATCAAACAGGTCTTCAGGAGATCAGCCTTAGTGATATCAACAACTTCTATGAAATATAGATAAACAGAGCACTGGACAGCCACTCTCATGTCTGCCACCTAGCAGAACTGTCCACAGCACAGTGGACATGGTGAGTGACATGAACAGTCATTGAAGCAAGAGCTGACAGATGGGACAGAAATATGGTTTTAAGGTCAGAGTCTGGTAAGCCTCCGAGAGTATTAGCAGTTTTTCAGTTGTCTTCCTGTGGAACCTCAACATCTACATCATGTCGTTTAGCACTGTTAGGAAAAGATGGAGGGTGAAGCCACCCACTTCCCTAGTCTTATGATCACAAGTGACTCTTTATCAGAGGGATGGATAGCTCTGACCTTAGGCTTAAATATCTTTTAAGAGTCAACCAAGGAGTTCTTTGACCAGCTGGGACAATCTTTGGGAGATCAAGGATTTTATCTAGCCTCTTCAAAGCAGGTACCCCAAAACTGGAACTCGTTCACATATCTTGACTGACTAGCTAAATCATCTCATCAGCTGGTGAAGCCACCCAAGAGGACAGTCTGATAGACTAGAAGGCCTCAGCTAGAATGTATTCTGCCTTAGAGGTGGTGTTGGGGGGGGTTAATCTAATGGTTAAGGTGTTTTTCACAAACACATGGTACAGAGTTTGAATCTCACCTTTGTAAGGGGAACTTGGATAGGCTTAAAATGGCCTATAACAACTTAGTACTTGCCTATGAATCTAAGAACCTGTGTCTTGGAACCATTTAGCTATCAGACAGATGTGCTTCAATATCTCTCCAACCTTGCAGCCATGAGACAGTAGGATTGTAGAATCAGCCTCCTAGCAATCATTTATGTCTGGGACTCATTGTGGCAATCTAAGTACTTCCCTTGAAGCTGCACCTTGAATGTTGAAGAAAAAAATCCACTTTTTTATGTCAGATTCTGTGCTTCAGTATATACAAAGAATAAAAAAGACCAATTTTAAATGCATTCTTTTTATGCCTGAAATTTTAACATTCTGGATGGTACTCAGAAACCATTAGCACCAGAACAGTCAGTGGTGATGTGCAGAGAGAGAGTGACTCAGAGACACACATAGATTGTGCTAACAGAGAAACATTGTACATGATATGCAAATGAGCACATTATGGCATGCAAAGAAGCATCAACATGCTAATGGAAGCCACTGTATAGCATATGTAAGTGGCCACGCCAGGGCACCCAATGTTGGCATCACTGCCACTGTACAGCATATGTAAGTGGCCACGCCAGGGCACCCAATGTTGGCATCACTGCCACTGTACAGCATATGTAAGTGGCCACGCCAGGGCACCCAATGTTGGCATCACTGCCACTGTATAGCATATGTAAGTGGCCAGGCCAGGGCACCCAATGTTGGCATCACTGCCACTGTATAGCATATGTAAGTGGCCACGCCAGGGCACCCAATGTTGGCATCACTGCCACTGTACAGCATATGTAAGTGGCCAAGCCAGTGCACCCAATGTTGGCATCACTGCCCAGCACATCACAAATGGGTCTGCAAACACCAATCATGCATCACTTCTATGAACATTGTTAACTGCTGCTGTGTGGACAGAGACACTATATGACAGTTAGTAGACACGTTTTGCCCTCACATGGAATCAGGGGCTTCATGGACTGCCTATTCCAGGTGTCAGAATGGTTTCTGGAGAATTAGCCATCTTTGTTGCAGTACTCTTTAAGTTTGGTGTCATTCCACAGGGTCATCTAATTGGTTTTAAAATTCTGCCACCCATAGACTCCCCTATGTTGTTCCCATGGATGTAAATAGCAGGACACTCATAATGGTGTCCACTGTTTTGTGATGCATAATGTGCATGACATGGCTGAGATCCATGGCTGATGGCCGGCATCTGTAGCCCCAGACCATGGTGAAGGTGGCATATAACAGTATAATGTTTCAAATGCAGAACTTTATTGAACTTGTGTTCAGATGTATGAAGGCTGCTTCGATTGCTTGGCTACATCTAGTGGTGTGCCACAGTATGACAAGAGCTGCACTGGTGATGGAACCATGCTGCCCAACAATGCATGCCATTTAATGTCCAGTACATGTAGAACTGAGCATTGGGCTACTATTCTCCTCCTTGTTCTAACCTGTAGAGTGGACACACCTGCTGCAAACAGAAACAAATGTCTTCCTATATAGGGGTCTATGTGGAGCATTGGTGGGGCATTAAAATGGCCATTTTTGTAAAACTGATGCTTGACACCAGCTTGACAGGCCACTTAATAAAGCCACTGGGATCACCTACTCTGGCACACTGTCCTGTCACAGGAAGACTGACCTGCTGAGGAACCACTCAGACATGCTCCAACATGGGGGGATAGAGGTTAGAAAGAGAGAGGCAGCTTATTTGGCACGGTACATTCTGACTATCACCCACCACTGTAATTACCTTCTGCTGTCAGAGGTCTGTTGTACTGATTGCTTTTGTTTTATGTTTTACAGTGGAAAAGGAGCCTGAGTTCAATAGGATGGCATATCTAGACAGACAAGACTTGCTCTCCAAGTGGTGAAGATGTGTAGACTGTAGCTGCCTGTATGGTAATATTTTAATAAATTGTCATCAATATGTACTACTGTGTGATATTTGTTTCAATTTTTATCTTTTTCTTTTTACAGGGTTAGATGTGGTACAGGCTGTGGAAAGGCAGTGGTCATTTAGGTATGCACCTGCTACCATTCCAGGCCCTCAGCAGTCCTCAGACCTGCCCATCTGCAGGGTAATTAAGGTCACCTTTTGGAATGTAATTGAGAGGGCTCACTGGTGATCTCTGAGGCCACCACTTAGGAGAGGTGTGAAGGCACCTCCTCTGATAGTAGTACAGGAGGCCCTCCTTTATTACCCGACAGCAGGTACTGTGGCTGATGAAGACCAAGTTTCAATGGCAGCTGGAAGCCTCCACTGGCATCCTACGGCATCTCATTATTTAGCTTGGCCAGCTGGCCCTATGCATTTGGTCACCAGAGATGGCACCTGCTACGATGTCAGCTAAGTAGATGAGTCACATCTGGATAGGCTCCCATTTGGGCTAGTTAGGCAGACCCTCCATACCTCTCCCTATGTCCTATCATGGTTTTCCTTGTGTGTCACGGTCCATTTGTCACTCTGTGTCTAACTGCTGTGATCTTCCCTTTGTGTCAGTACTTCCCATCATCTACCCATCTTCGCTTCATCCTGAACTTCTGTTCTACTTGCTCTTCCCCATTTCTGACTTTAGGTGATGAACTGACTTGGCACTTGGCTGTGGTGACCTAATTTGGGCCACTGTCAGTACTGACATTTAAATCATGTTGCTCATACAGTTGTGCATGGCTTTAGACACATCACCTCTTTGAGGCTTCCTATTTATTCATGTAACTGCCCATAACATGAACAGTCCAGCAGCCTGATTACTGACATTATCACAGCTGCAGTGTTTTAATAGGAATCCCTGTCCAACATAATGGTGCTATGCAGTAACTCATGCATAGGAGAACAGAAACAGGATCACATAATGCTACATTTTCTATTATACTTAGCACAGCTGGGTGGCATTACAAAGCTTTCTGAATGTCTTCCTATATCCTTAAGTATTGACAGCTTTCTATGTGGAGAGAAAGTCCACTTGTGTAATTTAAACTTACCACAGCAGTAGATGTTTGAATTATCTCTGTTGCAGTAGCCTTAACTACATGGTTATATCCTGCCTAGAATATAATAGCCAGGCAGCTTCCAAAACTTAAGGGCACCTTCTGTATGCCCAGACTGTTCACAACTTAAGTACAGCTGCAAAAAATCAGTGGTCTGGGTGCCAAGCCCTTCAGAACTTACCTGCCGTTGAAGAGCACATCTGTTGCAAGCTTTCAAGGCTCTTTGGTCATCTAGTGTTTCTCTATTGCTTGGCAGGTAAGTTACCTTTGGGGGAAAAAACCTTCCACTTTTATTTTTATGACTAATGCAGCACTCTTTGATAAGAACTGATTAGATGGGTTTTACTGTTTTGGTGACTGTCTTAAGACATTATTGTTAGTTGAAGCAGTGTGTTCTATTTTATGGCTTTAATGTAAACTTCAGTTTTAAATAAAGTTTACTTCACTTTTTATATATAAAACTTTTAAAAAAGTACGTTTATGCACTGGGGCAAGTGTTTTGTGCTTGTCACTGTGAAATATTTTTGGGAACACTACTTTTTTTTATACTTATCTATTTATCAGCTATTGTTGACATCACCAGCCATATTTCAGGCATATTTAATTGATTAACCATGGAACAGCTTCCATTTCCTTGGTTCTTTCTTCCTCTAGACACAAGAAAAAGAAAATCATTATAAAGCAGATTGTCTTGTGGCAGCCGCGGATGGGTGCAGTGGCCATATCAGGTTCCTCATCTCTTTTCTTTGATTTCCTCTGGTGTAGCCAATTCAGCCACAATGGAACAGCAGTTAGACAAACCCTCTGCAGCTTTTGGAGTGTCCTCAGTGGGCATGGGAAAACCACCCTTGTGAGTCTTGGAGGAAGTACTTTTAAATGACATCTCTATACTGCTTCCAGATATTCTTGAGAAATTTTCAGGGCAAGACCCATGGATAGTTCTACCTTTACTGTGTAGTGCATCACCTAATATGATTTGGGGGAAGCACACAATGCTATCTCATATACACATCATTGCAAGCAAATGATGTTTCTTTATTTTAACACAAATAATGACAGAAAATATCAATTTGTCATTCTTTTTTCAGAAGAAAGAGTATTAGTTGTGCTTCTCACTTCATAATAATACATGAATGATATGATGAAGTAATAAGATAATATGATGTCATCATAGTGAGACGGTCATCTTGAAAACAGTGAAAAAACAACATGTTTGTGGGGATCTGAAGACCAGAAAAACATAATACCCATGTGGTACCCAGAAGTAGTGACATATATCATTATCTTCATGTAATGTACTTCATTGCTGATGAGTATAAATGGGGGGGGGGGGTCATAATTTCAATGAATACAGTTTCCCTATTCAGGAGAAATATTGATCTTTACTTGGGACACAGCTAACCATCCCGTGATGTAAACCTTGGCTCTAGATGATTGTCACTATAGAAGTGACACCCCAACCCCATGTGAAAAAGGGGAAAAGGGGTTGCGGATGGGTGGATGGATGGATGGACGGATGGACAGATGGATGGGTAGATGGATGGGTGGATGGATGGATGGATGGATGGATGGATGGATGGATGGATGGATGGATGGATGGATGACTGTATTCTGCATAAGAAATAGTTCATTCAATATACACTCCCCCCCAAAAAATGAGTATAATGCAAATTATCAAATTATGTCAGGAAAGGTGTATGAGGCAATGCATCTATGTGTAAAACTCCACATCTCAGTCCATCCCAGATTTTTTTATAAAACAATCAAGCTGCCAACACACTTTTCAGATATTAAATTCGTATGAGATTACTAATCTTCTCTTCGTGATTTCAGTACATTTGATGTGATGACATCTTTGTTTGGACATTCATTTTTATGTTGCCTTTTAAGCTGAGACCAGATAACCACAATTATAAACATGGTTTAATGCTGGACTGTGTCAACAAAAGTCTTCTGAAACATCACATCTATTAGTGGCTTAATTTCTCCAAGGCTTTTGGGTTTGTAATACCATGGCAGCAATGGACCCTATTACTAAGTCTAATCACGATAAAAGTTCATGAAATTAATATCGTTTTGGTCTTTAACGTTAACCAGAAGTGCTCTTTGCAGCACCCACAATGTGCCCAGAATTGACTCCTCCTGCAATTCATACAGAGTTACATGTATCAGTAACATATCTAAGTATGACTGTAAATTCTTTTTATGAGACCCGATGCTCCTACTGCTATTAGAACTGTCTGGGTATCCTTCTTCCATAATGCCCTCATTTTTACCTGCAAATCCAGGTATTTTATGATTTGTGTTTCTCTGCACATAAGATACTGTAATCGCTGGGTATAGCAATGTCAATGATCAAAGCTACATTTGTCTTCTTTTCATGGACTACTATATCAGTTTTTCTTGTATCTATTTTTTGAAATGTCGGTAATGGGTGATCCCATGTGATGTAAACCATCATTTTTTATAATGATTTGGGGCTCATGTTTCCAATGTTTCTCAGCTACATCGATATTGTAATGTTTGCACAATCTCCAATGCAATAGTCTTTACACATTATTATGCCTTTCAGTATACAGCACACCTCTCAACTGTCCAAATTTTTGCAGAATGTGCAGACGTTTTACTCATATGTTTGGTCTGTTCCTCAGAAAATTTCTGGTTTTCTGAGAAATCACTGCAGATTGACGTCACTAAATAACAACAGGCATCTGAATGTCAGACTTCACATCCTTCATAAAATGCATGCTAACACAAATTATGTTATTCTAACAACTTGCTAAGTTTATACGAACAACATTTAAATCTCTCCCTATTTTTGGGCCTTTGTCCCCCCATTATTTTAGGCTTTGTCCAGATTTTTTGAGCTAAGAGGTTGAGAGTCATGATATACAAGTCCTTTGCCATTAGTATAAAATACTCAGCAACAAAATGTGCAACTGTTTCCAATTTTGTGTTACAAAACCTGCAGTTGTCTGTTTCTTCCACATGTTCAATGAACTTTGTAAACTAAAGTGAACATAGTCCACTATCCTGGGCCGGCAATATTGACCTTTTATCTTTCAGTTTAAACTCACCTCTCCATAACCATCCCTGTGTCCGATCCTGATCTAAATGAACTTGTTCCAGGGGTTTTCTGTACTTGCAACTATATTTATGGCTTTTCCACATTTCTTGCCTACTCATTTGATCCTCACCTTATAGTATTTTTTTTTTTTTGCTTTTTAGCACATTCATTTGTTGTCTCATTTTTGTCTACTTCTGGTTTGACTTCCATTCCTGCTTGACACAGATTTGCTTCTGCTAAACTAAATGAGGAAATCATCTTGTTAGCTATGCATAAGAAGTTATGTGTCATCTCTCCTATGCCAGTGCATAAACAAATTCTAGCAATTCTAATAAGATAAATGGGTACAAAATACACCCAAGAATGGCTTTTTCGCCCTCAAATATTTAAACGCATCTCAATCCTCATTTATACATCAACATACCACCTTTGTCAGTACAAAGAGTTTAGGTGTCATCCTATATGCTGTAACAGAAATGTTGTCTTGCCTGGTGAAATAGTAATGATTTTCTACTTCTGGTGCAATGACAACTTAGTTTAAATATCTTCTGGAATCTACTTTCACCCTGCCTTTTGAGTGAAGGTCAAATAGCTCACAAGTAGAAACTGGTTGTGACAGCCAAAGAAACAGACTGTGACTAAAAAGTCTTCTGAAAGACATTTGTTAGCTGCACACAGCAGACCAAATGGCAGTTCTATGACATTTCATAAAAACATTCAGGAAATTCTAAAAAGATACCTGGGTACAAAACATACTCAAGAATGCCCTTCTATCCCCAAAGGATTTCACTTAATTTCAATCCCGAATTACATGGCAGCCCACTGCCTTTTTTGTTCTGTGGAGTTTAGGCCTCATCATACACGCAATAACAGAAATGTTCCCTAGCCTGTTGAGATACTTATGACTTTTTTTTTATAGCTCATATGATAAAATGCACTCTGTATATGAGTTGCATTCCACCACTGCAAGAAGAAGATGTATAGGCACACCTGATGCACAATGAATATAATGCTAGCTGGCATATTCTAACGGTCGTGTAGGCTTACTGGAGAATACTATCGGTACAAGGTTATATCTCTGGAATAAACCTTCTACTGAAATATTGTGGACAATACATTTGTTCATAATTAAAAATCCAGAAGTCCTATTAGTTACCCAGATCTAAAACACACTGAAGAATGCCATTCTATCTCAGTCATGTGCATTTAGGTCTAGATGTAATAGAAGAGGTGCAAATTGTATTTCTGAGTGTCTGGTCACAATGCTCAGTAATGCTTTGCCTTCTGTTTCTAATAACATTTGAAATACTTTCAGCATGTACCTCACAAAACACATACAGCAGCTGGAGAGACCACAGAGTTTCCTCACCCGGAGAATCCAGGGCCTCACACATCTACCCTACACAGACAGGCTAAAAGCACTGTCCCTCTACTCAGTCTACTACAGAGTCCTCAGAGGTGATGTCTGTCTGGCATACAAAGCAATCTCAGAACCCACCTTGATGGGACTGCCACATATCTGCAAGTCAAGCTCCACTGGAGTAACCTGGAAGTGTGACCTCAACTTGGTCTGTGACATCAACAGGATTTGCTGGAGGGACAGACTTGTGTCCCAGAGACTCCCCCTTTAGTGGAATAGACTCCCTCTGCACTTAAAGCAGAGTACCTCATTAAAACATTTTAAGCTCAACCTGGATAACTGGATGGGGAACAGAAAATACACCCCTGGGATTCCACCTATGTCCCTGCTGGACAGTGGTATAGGGTGCTGACTCGTTGGAACATAGGCTAAATTCTTGGCTAGGTTTGTAAGGGCCTCAGGGCCAATAGCTAAGTAACTTCCTATGATCCTATTTGTATAAGGAAGACTGTGAAATTATAACAATACTAATAAAGTAGCAAACTCAAAGACTGAAGCATGGGATTCATCTTTATTGTGTTTCCAAAAATACTATAAGCCCCAACCTTGGTTCCTTCCAAACACATACTATCCTAGTGGAATGTGCCTCTTTTTAAAACATTACCACCTCTGAGAAGCCACATAAATATAATGGTTGCATTGCTCACAGAGACATATACCACCAGCAAGCTATACGAATGATCATTCAACAGTGATTACATAACTGTCCGTTGCTAACAGCCTGCCCCTTCAAACAGAGACCAAAGCATGTAGTTCTTATGTCTAATTGAGAAAACAATAAACAATACAGCAGACACAGTAAGTGTTTCAACTTGTTTCTCTCAGACAGACACATAATGTT